>NC_074665.1:12080160-12175160 GCF_029448725.1 Salvelinus fontinalis
AACTGATTGGCTCAAACGCATTGAGGAAAGAAATTCCACAAATTAACTTTTAACAAGGCACACCTGTTAATTGAAATGCATTCCAGGTAACTACCTCATGAAGCTTGTTGAGAGAATGCCAAGAGTATGTGTGCAAAGCTGTCATCAAGGCAAAAGGTGGCTACTTTGAAGAATCTCAAAGAGAAAATATATTTTGATTTGTTGAACAGTTTTTTGGTTACTACATGATTCCATATGTGTTATTTCATAGTTTTGATGTCTTCCCTATTATTCTACAATTGAGAAAATAGTAAAAATAAATAACAACCCTGGAATGAGTAGGTGTGTACAAACTTTTGACTGGTACTGTAAATCTGCTTGAAAATCTATGGCAAGACCTGAAAATGGTTGTCTAGCAATGATCAACAACCAACTTGACGAATTTGAAAATAACAAGTGTGGAATGTTCTTAGAGACTTACCCAGAAAGACTCACAGCTGTAATCACTGCCAAAGGTGATTCTAAGATGTATTGACTCAGGGGTGTGAATACTTATCTAATCAACATATTAGTGTTAATATTTCATGAATATTTCAAAAGATTTCACATTTTTCTTCCACTTTGACATTAGAGTATTTTGTGTTGATCGATGGCAAAAGAAAAGACAATTCAATCCATTTTAATTCCACTTTGTAACACAACAAAATGTGGGATAAAAGCACTGTATTTGTGGAAGAAGGCACTGTAAACCATAAACCGAGTAAACACACTCGCTCCGCAAGCGTGCGCACACACACACGCGCACACGCACACGCACACACACGCGTAAACACACCCACACACACTTCATCCTTTAGATTTAGTGTTTTATTCCCCCAGCACCTGAGGAATACTGGATGTGTGCACATCATTAAGATTTAGCCTTACAGTTTAGTGGCCCACAACGTCAACGTCAACGTGTGTGTGTGTGTGTCATGTGAAGCACCCAGGGGCAGCGATCCACAGTGTAACCATGGATACTGGAGAAGGGTCATAGCTGTACAGGACCCCCCCCCCCCCCCCCCCCCCTCCAAGGGGGAAACAAACAGTGAGGAGTCACAGTAAGACCTGCACCCACTAATTGGCTGCTAATTAACGAATGGGTCTCTGGTCTCAAACTCTGGTTGGCATTCTGAGGGGGCTGTGTCTAACAAGGGTCAGAAGGTTGGAGAGATAGATACGGAATGAATACAACAAGCGGCCCCATTCAAGTCAATGATGGCATAATGGGTGGACTGGCGGCCATTGCGAGTGTACCCATAGGAGCAAAGCACAAAGTAAAGGCAGGAAGTGTACCCATCAATCTGGGCTGTGATTTGTTGATTCAACTCCACTAACATAACAAATACATTCAAATTGCATGAGCCACATCAGTTCATATCATTTAAATGAAGATTCTACATTACCACAGAAATTATTGCATCACAATACCAGGCAGTCATTACGAGTGTATCTGTGAGTTTACCAGTCAAATTGCCAGGGTTAGAGGGTCCAAGCCTGTTCTATTCATTCTATTTCTATGGTTGGAGGCCATCACACATACAGTGAAATCTGCTGCCGGAATACCAAGGTGACAGGTGAATGAGAACGGAGGACAGTAGGCCTGTCTGTGATGTCTTAGCTTGAACTTTTAAAAAGGTATTCATCAACATGACTGCAAGTCAGTGTGTAACTCACAGGATTCAGGAAAAATCCTCAGATTTCTCGATGGACTCCTACTATCTGGTGCTCTTGTTGCGGTTTACTGTAAAACAGTAGCTCTTCAGCCTGACCTAAAGAAAAATCCATGCCCCTAATGTGAACTGATTGATCTGAGCAGAACACTCCACCCATATAGTCGGTGACACAAGGCCTTTCGTCTTCTCAGCGCCTTTCAAATAAAAGTACATTTCCGTAAAAAGCAAGTGTCATTTCTGTGCAAACGTTCTACGTTATGGTTCCGAGAAGTTACACTACGCAGTGTAAACTGTTTACTTTAAACCTCTGCTGGCTTTTAGCCGGTAAACTTTGTTGTTTGAGTGCAACATACCAATGAGAAACTCTGATTAACTTCAAAATGCCTTTGTGCTTTGAATTACAAGTTGGCCTGTTCATTTACACAGGTAGCATTTTATTTACCCTTTTCATGCATTTGATTAATGTTGATCATTACAATGAATGTAGACTAGAATGTAGGTCCTGGGGACATGAAGCTAACTATGCTACATAGATGATATCATGGTAATGAATGTAGACATGAAGCTAACTATGCTACATAGATGATGTCATGGTAATGCATGTAGACATGTAGCTAACTATGCTACATAGATGATGTCATGGTTATGAATGTAGACATGAAGCTAACTATGCTACATAGATGATATCATGGTAATGAATGTAGATATGAAGCTAACTATGCTACATAGATGATATCATGGTAATGAATGTAGATATGAAGCTAACTATGCTACATAGATGATATCATGGTAATGAATGTAGATATGAAGCTAACTATGCTACATAGATGATATCATGGTAATGAATGTAGATATGAAGCTAACTATGCTACATAGATGATATCATGGTAATGAATGTAGATATGAAGCTAACTATGCTACATAGATGATGTCATAGTAATGCATGTAGACATGTAGCTAACTATGCTACATAGATGATGTCATGGTTATGAATGTAGACATGAAGCTAACTATGCTACATAGATGATATCATGGTAATGAATGTAGATATGAAGCTAACTATGCTACATAGATGATATCATGGTAATGAATGTAGACATGAAGCTAACTATGCTACATAGATGATGTCATGGTTATGAATGTAGACGTGAAGCTAACTATGCTACATAGATGATATCATGGTAATGAATGTAGATATGAAGCTAACTATGCTACATAGATGATATCATGGTAATGAATGTAGACATGAAGCTAACTATGCTACATAGATGATGTCATGGTAATGAATGTAGACATGAAGCTAACTATGCTACATAGATTATATCATGGTAATGAATGTAGACATGTAGCCACTATGCTACATAGATCAGTGGTTCCTAACCAGAGGTACTAGGGTAGTTGGCCTATTCACACTTGAGAAGACTCATGAGCAATGTTCCCAGAACATTTTTGGGCACTGAGCCAATTTCAGGTCTGCTGAGTGCAAACTTCAACTTTGTGAAAACTTCCTGTGCACGTTTACTGTGAACCCTGAGGCTGTTATCACTTTAAGTTACAGTTTTAACAGTGGCCAAGTGGGCTACTGTGGCTATTTGATCATAATGTAGCCCTACCAGAGTGGCCTACCATCAAAAACAATGGAGAAAAATGGATCCCATAACATTTTAATATGGAAATAGCTGTTCTATCATTCATCCTACAGTAGCAGCCAATGTGTTGTGTTCAATGTAGACCTACATTCCATGAGATTTTTGAATAAAACATGCAGGGCTTGACATTAACCTGTTTATCCACTTGTCCTTCAGACAAGGAGGTGACTGTAAATGTGTTGTTTGATGCAAGAAACCACTTTACAAAATAAAATGCATTAGTATTTCCATACCATTATTACAGAGAATCAGACAATTGATGATACCCTCTGACTATTGGCTACTAGCTTATTCAAGCCTGTCTCAAAATACAACACTGCCCCTTTAAGACAAAAAAAGCTCTTTGCCCCACTCACTTTTCAAAGATGTCTAGAAATGTAATGTGTTGTGCTCTTTTTGGAAGCAACTACTCCCCCATTGCTGACTACAAATGATCTATAACTGGGCTAGTAACTCACTACCTAGTAAAGGATATGAACAAAATGTGCTCACGTGGCTACATGCAGCTCTTGTTTTGATATCAAAACAAGTGCATCAACTCACGACCGCTCATGCTGTTAACACAGTCCAGTTAAAAGTGAATGGCACAGATCCATATACGTGTATAACACGGCCTGCACACTGTTAAAACTCCCAATTCACTGATTTATTGACCTCGGATCGGAACGTTGTCAATAAATCGGTGAATTGGGAGCTTTAACAGTGTGCGGGCCTTCTTGTTCTATACTAGTATACCTATACTAGTCCAGCACCTATGTTTTTGAGGATGTGCGTATGACCAAATGACCAAATGTTTCTATAGACAGATCCATATATGGCAATGGCTATTTGCATATAGGCCTACTGCAGCTCTGATTGGTTATTGCGCACAGGTCTGTGTAGAGTACGGGCATGAGTTGTGCCTGTCAATGTAATAGAATCCTACTCCGATGCGTTCTACCTACAAGAAAATCTCTTGTACAGCGAAATGTTGATAATGTTAACTAAACTAACTAGAAAGTTGAGTGAAGTTCAATCTCATGCCTCTCTGCACGGGCTGATATTTCTTCTGCGCGGCAGTCCGCGGGGAGCAGCTTAGAGGGAACATTGCTCATGAGACCATAGCTCTACTGGTAAAATGCACGAGGGGGTACTTCAGGGATACACCGGGCAAAACAAAAACCTCTTGGTACAGTAATCACGAAAGGTTGGGAACCACTGCCATTGATGATGTCATGATAATGATTGTAGGTCCTGGGGCCATGAAGCAAAATATGCTACATATTTGATATCATGGTAATGAATGCAGACATGTAGGTATTGCCACGTCTGTGATCAGAACTAGGAAACTCTGACATTTCCGACTTGCTAATTGGTTGAACACTGAACAAAAATATAGAAACACAACATGCAACAATTTCAAAGATTTTACTGTGTTACAGTTCATATAAGAAAATCAGTCAATTGACATGAATTTATTAGGCCCTAATCTATGAATTTCACATGACTGGGAGTACAGATATGCATTTGCTGGTCACAAATACCTTAAATAAAAGGACGTGGATACCGGTCAGTATCTGGTGTGACCACACAAATAAAACAACAGTAAAAAGACATTTGAAAATACGAGTAGCAAGGCTATATACAGACACCGGTTAGTCAGGCTTATTGAGGTAGTATGTACATGTGGGTATGGTTAAAGTGACTATGCATATATGATAAACAGAGAGTAGCAGTAGCGTAAAAAGAGGGGTTGGCGGGTGGTGGGACCCAATGCAGATAGCTCGGTTAGCCACTGGTTGTTCGGCCCAATTGAGGTAGTATGTACATGAATGTATAGTTAAAGTGACTGTGCATATAAGATAAACAGAGAGTAGCGGCAGCGTAGAAGAGGAGTTGGGGGGGGGGGCACACAATGCAAATAGTCCAGGTAACCATTTGGTTACCTGTTCAGGAGTCTTATGGCTTGGGGGTAAAAACTGTTGAGAAGCCTTTTTGTCCTAGACTTGGCACTCCGGTACCGCTTGCCATGCGGTATTAGAGAGAACAGTCTATGACTGGGGTGGCTGGGGTCTTTGACAATTTTCAGGGCCTTCCTCTGACACCGCCTGGTGTAGAGGTCCTGGATGGCAGGCAGCTTAGCCCCAGTGATGTACTGGGCCGTACGCACTACCCTCTGAAGTGCCTTGCGGTCAGAGGCCGAGCAATTGCCGTACCAGGCAGTGATGCAACCAGTCAGGATGCTCTCGATGGTGCAGCTGTAGAACCTTTTGAGGATCTCAGGACACATGCCAAATCTTTTCAGTCTCCTGAGGGGGAATAGGTTTTGTCGTGCCCTCTTCACAACTGTCTTGGTGTGTTTGGACCATTCTAGTTTGTTGTTGATGTGGACACCAAGGACCTTGAAGCTCTCAACCTGCTCCACTACAGACCCGTCGATGAGAATGGGGGCGTGCTTGGTCCTCCTTTTCCAGTAGTCCACAATCATCTCCTTCGTCTTGGTTACGTTGAGGGATAGGTTGTTATTCTGGCACAACCCGGCCAGGTCTCTGACCTCTTCCCTATAGGCTGTCTCGTCGTTTTTGGTGATCAGGCCTACAACTGTTGTGTCGTCTGCAAACTTAATGATGGTGTTGGAGTCGTGCCTTCCTAGTTCTGACTAGCAGTTGAACACGGCATAACTATGCTACATACCTGGTAATGGCATGCTGACATCACCAATGAACACCAATATTAAGACAGTTGTTATGAGTTTAGAGGGTGAGCAAGCTAAACAGAGATTATGAATGTCCAAGAAATCTTTCTTGTCAGTTCACTGTTCATCTATAAACACCAACGTCAAACAACAGAGAATGTGGATGAGGTGCATTTCGCCTCCAAAGTGCTTTGAACTTCTGGTAGAAAAGCACTATATAAGTTCTATATATTTAATCCAGTCTCATGTATGGAGACCAATATTGTTGCGACAACAAGTATAAAATGTGACGTAAAACAATAGGAGGATGCTTAGCACAGAGCATCACCACATTTAGCCTACCAGTCTGGCCATGGGTCTCAGTCAAGCTGCCAGCAAACAATAGCTAGGCAGTGAGAAGGAACTGTTTTTTTCTAGGTAAATGCACCGTTACTAGGTTTATTTTCCTCATTCTAACGAAATAAACTAAACTAAATAAAGAGGATCGTCCCACAGCTGGCCTCGTTCGCTGTTGTGAAAGTGATTGTTTGTCCTTAAATAAATGTGTAATTATAATAGACAGAAGGCTGATCCAGGGTCTGTTACAGATGTCACAAAGAGGTTTAGAATCCACATAACTCTATCAGTTCACAAAGCAGAGCGAGTTGAAACTAAAGTAAAGATGTGGCCTAATGGAATATTCTGGAAATAGCCCAGTAACTGCAGGACTGTGGTATTTCAATCTGTTCTAACGAGCCCTTCAAACCTGACCTCCTACTTGTCAATCACCCAAATGAATTTTCCAAATATGACTTAGGAAAATACATATAATTGATCACAATAATAATGGCAGGGAATTGTTAATGATTATTGAGTTTCATTGTTTTTGTTACTGGGTTCTGTTATTTGTTCTGGAATGTTGATGGGGCTCCTGACACTAATTTTGGGAAATCTTTGTTTCTAATTGTATACGTCATCGAGACACCAATTAAGTCTAAGGTTTATGTGTTTTTCTAGTTTGTTAATCAATTCTTGACGAACTAGGTTCCAGCACTGCAGAGCAACGAATGGACCCCTAATTAGTGTTTCATAATACTGGGTTCATGTTCCATGGATAACAACCACCATCATCATCAAAATCAAGTTCTCAATTTACTGTAGGCCCAGTCCACTTTCAGAGCCAATATACTGTATTTATAAATACATATATACTATACATACAAAAGTATGTGTACCCGCCTTAAAATTTGTGGATTCGGCTATTTCAGCCACAACCGTTGCTGAGAGGTGTATAAAAAAAAAATATTGAGCACACAGCCATGCAATCTCCATAGACAATCATTGGCAGTAGAATGGCCTTACTGAAGAGCTCAGTGACTTTCAACGTGGCACCGTCATAGGATGCCACCTTTCCAACAAGTCCGTTCATAAAATGTCTGTCCTACTAGAGCTGCCTCAGTCAACTCTAAGTGCTGTTATTGTAAAGTGGAAATGTCTAGGAGCAACAACGGTTCACCGCAAAGTGGTAGGCCACACAAGCTCACAGAACTAGACCACAGAGTGCTGAAGCGGGTAAAAAATAATCTGTTCTTGTTTGCAAAACTCACTACCGAGTTCCAGACTGCCTCTGAAAGCAACATTAGCACAAGAACTGTTCATCGGGAGCGTCATGAAATGGGTTTCCATGGCCGAGCAGCCAAACACAAGCCTAAGTTCACCATGTGCAATGCCAAGATTCGGCTGGAGTGGTGTAAAGCTCGCCACCATTGGTCTCTGGAGCAGTGAAAAGGCGTTCTCTGGAGTGATGAATCACGCTTCACCATCTGGCAGTCCGACAGACAAATCTGGGTTCGGGCTAGGTCCTTTAGATCCAGTGAAGGGAAATCTTAACGTTACCGACTAGCAGCACTGTAGAAACGAATAATACATTACAACGGAACGATTTGATTAGTGTAGTGTTAGCTAGATACATAGTTGTCTTTGCTGTCTTTGTATCTAAGTTAATTGTGTAGTTTAAAGTAATTATCGAGGTTATCGAGGTTACCTAGCCAGTTATCGAGGTTACCTAGCCAGCTACACTTTCAAACAAAGTCAACAACGCAGCCACTGCTAGCTAGCCTACTTCACCAGCCAGCAGTACTGTATCATTTTAATCATTTTAGTCAATAAGATTTTTGCAACGTAAGCTTAACTTTCTGGACATTCGAGAAGTGTAGTCCACTTGTCATTCCAATCTCCTTTGCATTAGCGTAGCCTCTTCTGTAGCCTGTCAACTATGTGTCTGTCTATCCCTGTTCTCTCCTCTCTGCACAGACCATACAAACGCTTCACACCGCGTGGCCGCTGCCACTCTAACCTGGTGGTCCCAGCGCGCACGACCCACGTGGAGTTCCAGGTCTCCGGCAGCCTCTGGAACTGCCGATCTGCGGCCAACAAGGCAGAGTTCATCTCAGCCTATGCTTCCCTCCAGTCCCTCGATTTCTTGGCACTGACGGAAACATGGATTACCACAGATAACACTGCTACTCCTACTGCTCTCTCCTCGTCTGCCCACGTGTTCTCGCACACCCCGAGAGCTTCTGGTCAGCGGGGTGGTGGCACTGAGATCCTCATCTCTCCCAAGTGGACATTCTCTCTTTCTCCCCTGACCCATCTGTCTATCGCCTCCTTTGAATTCCATGCTGTCACAGTTACCAGCCCTTTCAAGCTTAACATCCTTATCATTTATCGCCCACCAGGTTCCCTTGGAGAGTTCATCAATGAGCTTGACGCCTTGATAAGTTCCTTTCCTGAGGATGGCTCACCTCTCACAGTTCTGGGTGACTTTAACCTCCCCACGTCTACCTTTGACTCATTCCTCTCTGCCTCCTTCTTTCCACTCCTCTCCTCTTTTGACCTCACCCTCTCACCTTCCCCCCCTACTCACAAGGCAGGCAATACGCTTGATCTCATCTTTACTAGATGCTGTTCTTCCACTATTCTCATTGCAACTCCCCTCCAAGTCTCAGACCACTACCTTGTATCCTTTTCCCTCTCGCTCTCATCCAACACTTCCCACTCTGCCCCTACTCGGATGGTATCACGCCATCCCAACCTTCGCTCTCTCTCCCCCGCTACTCTCTCCTCTTCCATCCTATCATCTCTTCCCTCTGCTCAAACCTTCTCCAACCTATCTCCTGATTCTGCCTCCTCAACCCTCCTCTCCTCCCTTTCTGCATCCTTTGACTCTCTATGTCCCCTATCCTCCAGGCCGGCTCGGTCCTCCCCTCCTGCTCCGTGGCTCGACGACTCATTGCGAGCTCACAGAACAGGGCCCCGGGTAGCCGAGCGGAAATGGAGGAAAACTCGCCTCCCTGCGGAACTGGCATCCTTTCACTCCCTCCTCTCTACATTTTCCTTTTCTGTCTCTGCTGCTAAAGCCACTTTCTACCACTCTAAATTCCAAGCATCTGCCTCTAACCCTAGGAAGCTCTTTGCCACCTTCTCCTCCCTCCTGAATCCCCCCCCCCCCTCCCTCTCTGCGGATGACTTCGTCAACCATTTTGAAAAGAAGGTCGACGACATCCGATCCGTGTTTGCTAAGTCAAACGACACCGCTGGTTCTGCTCACACTGCCCTACCCTGTGCTTTGACCTCTTTCTCCCCTCTCTCTCCAGATGAAATCTCGCGTCTTGTGACGGCCGGCCGCCAAACAACCTGCCCGCTTGACCCCATCCCCTCCTCTCTTCTCCAGACCATTTCCGGAGACCTTCTCCCTTACCTCACCTCGCTCATCAACTCATCCTTGACCGCTGGCTACGTCCCTTCCGTCTTCAAGAGAGCGAGAGTTGCACCCCTTCTGAAAAAACCTACACTCGATCCCTCCGATGTCAACAACTACAGACCAGTATCCCTTCTTTCTTTTCCCTCCAAAACTCTTGTATTTGCCGTCCTTGGCCAGCTCTCCTGCTATCTCTCTCAGAATGACCTTCTTGCTCCAAATCAGTCAGGTTTCAAGACTAGTCATTCAACTGAGACTGCTCTTCTCTGTGTCACGGAGGCGCTCCGCACTGCTAAAGCTAACTCTCTCTCCTCTGCTCTCATCCTTCTAGACCTATCGGCTGCCTTTGATACTGTGAACCATCAGATCCTCCTCTCCACCCTCTCCGAGTTGGGCATCTCCGGCGCGGCCCACGCTTGGATTGCATCTTACCTGACAGGTCGCTCTTACCAGGTGGAGTGGCGAGAATCTGTCTCCGCACCACGTGCTCTCACCACTAGTGTCCCCCAGGGCTCTGTTCTAGGCCCTCTCCTATTCTCGCTATACACCAAGTCACTTGGCTCTGTCATATCCTCACATGGTCTCTCCTATCATTGCTATGCAGACGACACACAATTAATCTTCTCCTTTCCCCCTTCCGATAACCAGGTGGCGAATCGCATCTCTGCATGTCTGGCAGACATATCAGTGTGGATGACGGATCACCACCTCAAGCTGAACCTCGGCAAGACGGAGCTGCTCTTCCTCCCGGGGAAGGACTGCCCGTTCCATGATCTCGCCATCACGGTTGACAACTCCATTGTGTCCTCCTCCCAGAGTGCTAAGAACCTTGGCGTGATCCTGGACAACACCCTGTCGTTCTCAACTAACATCAAGGCGGTGACCCGTTCCTGTAGGTTCATGCTCTACAACATCCGCAGAGTACGACCCTGCCTCATACAGGAAGTGGCGCAGGTCCTAATCCAGGCACTTGTCATCTCCCGTCTGGATTACTGCAACTCGCTGTTGGCTGGGCTCCTTGCCTGTGCCATTAAACCCCTACAACTCATCCAGAACGCCGCAGCCCGTCTGGTGTTCAACCTTCCCAAGTTCTGTTACCTCACCCCGCTCCTCCGCTCTCTCTACTGGCTTCCAGTTGAAGCTCGCATCCGCTACAAGACCATGGTGCTTGCCTACGGAGCTGTGAGGGGAACGGCACCTCCGTACCTTCAGGCTCTGATCAGGCCCTACACCCAAACAAAGGCACTGCGTTCATCCACCTCTGGCCTGCTCGCCTCCCTACCTCTGAGGAAGTACAGTTCCCGCTCAGCCCAGTCAAAACTGTTCGCTGCTCTGGCACCCCAATGGTGGAACAAACTCCCTCACGACGCCAGGTCAGCGGAGTCAAAAGATTTAGATGCACTATTGTAAAGTGGTTGTTCCACTGGATATCATAAGGTGAATGCACCAATTTGTAAGTCGCTCTGGATAAGAGCGTCTGCTAAATGACTTAAATGTAAATCTTAATGCTACAGCATATAATAATATTCTAGACGATTCTGTGCTTCCAAATTTGTGGCAACATTTTGGGGAAGGCCCTTCCCTGTTCAGCATGACAATGCCCTCGTGCACAAAGCGAAGTCCATAAAGAAATTATTTGCAAAGATTGGTGTGGAAGGACTTGACTGGCCTGCACAGAGCCCTGAGCTCAACCACATCAAACATCTTTGGGATGAATTGGAACGCTGACTGCGAGCCAGGCCTAATCGCCCAACATCAGTGCCCAACCTCACTAATGCTCTTGTGACTGAATGGAAGCAAGTCCCGGCAGCAATGTTCCAACATCTAGTGGAAAGCCTTCCCAGAAGAGTAGAGGTTGTTATAGCAGCAAAGAGGGGACCAACTCCATATTAATGCCCATGATTTTGGAATGAGATGTTTCGACTAGCAGGTGTCCACCTACTTTTGTTCATGTAGTGTACCTATTGATTAATATGACAGTTTGTCATATCATCTAATTGAGCTGGTTTCTCTTTGGATTAAAGATGCTATTAGAAGGATCTGATAAGGAAAGGACAGAGCAAAGGTCCAAACCAATTCAGAGGAGAAATCTAAGAAGCTAGAAATCTACTGCAACGATAAGACACCAGCATAATACATCTCAATGAGCAGAATAGAGCTTTCTCGACATCGCTCTGTGTCCAAAAATGCACGCTTGTGTTTACATTTTTTTTTAAGGCTTTTGAGACTTGGCTCGAAGCTCTGTCTTTTCCCCATTGTTTGACATGTAAACATAGCGTGCAAAACACAATTAAAACCTTAAAACCTCAACCTTGATTCCAAGGACAGATAAAACTAATCAAATACAACTCAGAAATAACTGAAAGGAGAGATCCTTTAGTTCTGTAAATGTATCTAGCTATACTGTAAAATAAATCAATGTACAGTATGTTATTATTATTATTAGTAGTTGTATTATTTATTATTATGGTTTCCATATGGTTCCATATGGACTCTGTCCCCTTCACTCCCTCCCATTGTCACAACAACTGTGTTTTGACTGGGCATTGACGGCTGTTGCCGCAGAAATCCCTGGTTTCCTATAGCGGGCGGTACAGGGCCAGCTGGGGCTTGGCAGAGACCCTGACTAATAGCTTTCTTTTCAAATGACCGCTTTGCTAAACGACATCAGGAGGAGGCAGCGAGCGTGAAATTAAATTACGCCGCACACGCTCCGCGGCCCTCGGCCAGAGTTGTCCAATCTAATCCGTACAGTGCCCTGGAGGATTCGACAGACAACAGACCCCCCCCCCCCCCCCCCGGTTCACCTCCTCTTCCCCACAGATTTCCCCCTCTTTTCCTCACCTAGTTCTTCTCCTTACTCTACTCTCAGGTTATCTCTCCCTCCAGGCCTCTCTCCCCTGGCTCCTTCCCCTCTCAGGTTCCCTCTCCCCCTGGCTCCTTCCCCTCTCAGGTTCCCTTTCCCCCTGGCTCCTTCCCCTCTCAGGTTCCCTCTCCCCCTAGCTCCTTCCCCTCTCAGGTTCCCTCTCCCCCTGGCTCCTTCCCCTCTCAGGTTCCCTCTCCCCCTGGCTCCTTCCCCTCTCAGGTTCCCTCCCCCTGGCTCCTTCCCCTCTCAGGTTCCCTCTCCCCTGGCTCCTTCCCCTCTCAGGTTCCCTCGCCCCTGGCTCCTTCCACACTCAGGTTCTCTCCCCCCTGGCTCCTTCCCCTCTCAGGTTCCCTCTCCCCTGGCTCCTTCCCCTCTCAGGTTCCCTCTCCCCTGGCTCCTTCCCCTCTCAGGTTCCCTCTCCCCTGGCTTCTTCCCCTCTCAGGTTCCCTCTCCCCCTGTCTCTTTCCCCTCTGCCCTTTAGGTTATCTCTCCCTCCAGGCCTCTCCCTGGCTCCTTCCCCTCTCAGGTTCCCTCTCCCCCTGGCTTCTTCCCCTCTCAGGTTCCCTCTCCCCCTGGCTCCTTCCCCTCTCAGGTTCCCTCTCCCCTGGCTCCTTCCCCTCTCAGGTTCCCTCTCCCCTGGCTCCTTCCCCTCTCAGGTTCTCTCCCCCTGGCTCCTTCCCCTCTCAGGTTCTCTCCCCCCTGGCTCCTTCCCCTCTCAGGTGCTCTCTCCCCTGGCTCCTTCCCCTCTCAGGTTCCCTCTCCCCTGGCTCCTTCCCCTCTCAGGTTCCCTCTCCCCTGGCTCCTTCCCCTCTCAGGTTCCCTCTCCCCTGGCTTCTTCCCCTCTCAGGTTCCCTCTCCCCCTGTCTCTTTCCCCTCTGCCCTTCAGGTTATCTCTCCCTACAGGCCTCTCCCTGGCTCCTTCCCCTCTCAGGTTCCCTCTCCCCCTGGCTTCTTCCCCTCTCAGGTTCCCTCTCCCCCTGGCTCCTTCCCCTCTCAGGTTCCCTCTCCCCTGGCTCCTTCCCCTCTCAGGTTCCCTCTCCCCTGGCTCCTTCCCCTCTCAGGTGCTCTCTCCCCTGGCTCCTTCCCCTCTCAGGTGCTCTCTCCCCTGGCTCCTTCCCCTCTCAGGTTCTCTCCCCTGGCTCCTTCCCCTCTCAGGTTCCCTCTCCCCCTGGCTTCTTCCCCTCTCAGGTTCCCTCTCCCCCTGGCTCCTTCCCCTCTCAGGTTCTCTCCCCCTGGCTCCTTCCCCTCTCAGGTTCTCTCCCCCTGGCTTCTTCCCCTCTCAGGTTCTCTCCCCCTGGCTTCTTCCCCTCTCAGGTTCTCTCCCCCTGGCTCCTTCCCCTCTCAGGTTCCCTCTCCCCTGGCTCCTTCCCCTCTCAGGTTCCCTCCCCCCTGGCTCCTTCCCCTCTCAGGTTCTCTCCCCCTGGCTCCTTCCCCTCTCAGGTTCTCTCTCTCCTTGCTTCTTCCCCTCTCAGGTTCCCTCCCCCTGGCTGCTTCCCCTCTCAGGTTCCCTCCCCCCTGGCTCCTTCCCCTCTCAGGTTCCCTCTCCCCTTGCTTCTTCCCCTCTCAGGTTCCCTCCCCCTGGCTTCTTCCCCTCTCAGGTTCCCTCCCCCCTGGCTCCTTCCCGTCTCAGGTTCTCTCCCCCTGGCTCCTTCCCCTCTCAGGTTCTCTCCCCCTGGCTCCTTCCCCTCTCAGGTTCTCTCCCCCTGGCTCCTTCCCCTCTCAGGTTCTCTCTCCCCTGGCTCCTTCCCCTCTCAGGTTCTCTCCCCCCTGGCTCCTTCCCCTCTCAGGTTCCCTCCCCCTGTCTCTTTCCCCTCTGCCCTTCAGGTTCTCTCAGGTTCTCTCTCCCATCCTCTATTAGGAATCTCCAGTCCTCTCCCTCAGTTTCCTACCCATCCACAGCTAGTTATGTCCTTAGACCACAACCTCCAGCTAGATTTGTCATTCTACATTCCTTATGTCAGTGTCAAAAAAGTAAAGGGTAGTAGGTGCCTTAAGGTAATGTTTCCAGCGACGTGACTAGTCGGCTTGCATTGCTGTACATTTGACTGTAACTGTCAACTTGTGTGGGTCTCAAAACATACAGCCAATTGGAGACTGATTTGGCCACTGAGGTACAGTACTTTGGCTGCCTACGAGGAAGTCAATACACAGGCACATCAACTGAAGTGTCAAAACCAAGCAAACACAACCAAAGCCGAGACGTTATGAAGGCTAGACGTTATTCAATGTAACCGGAATTGCGGCCGGGACAAACCACTCCATAAGGGAATGGAACTCTCTTTAAAACGTTGCCTCAATTAAAGTGTAAAATGTGATGAATTCTGACCAGTCATATACATTCAAAGGTCGGACAATTGTGGTTGATTTAACACCTCGTCTCAACGGCCAAAATTGACACGTTTCAACAACGTTCAAAGTAATCCTATGGGTGGCTAGGTAAGTCAGTTGCCAAGATAGGGTTTTATCAGGACATTTGGCCAAAAAAATAAATGGCTCTGTTTCTGACTAGCATAAGAAGCTAGCCTACTGTTCGTGTTTCAGACCTGCATAATTATATAGCCTACTGTTCGTGTTTCAGACCTGCATAATTATATAGCCTACTGTTCGTGTTTCAGACCTGCATGATTATATAGCCTACTGTTCGTGTTTCAGATCTGCATAATTATATAGCCTACTGTTCGTGTTTCAGACCTGCATAATTATATAGCCTACTGTTCGTGTTTCTGACCTGCATAATTATATAGCCTACTGTTCGTGTTTCTGACCTGCATAATTATATAGCCTACTGTTCGTGTTTCAGATCTGCATAATTATATAGTCTACTGTTCGTGTTTCAGACCTGCATAATTATATAGCCTACTGTTCGTGTTTCAGACCTGCATAATTATATAGCCTACTGTTCGTGTTTCAGACCTGCATAATTATATAGCCTACTGTTCGTGTTTCAGACCTGCATAATTATATAGCCTACTGTTCGTGTTTCAGACCTGCATAATTATATAGGCTACTGTTCGTGTTTCAGATCTGCATAATTATATAGCCTACTGTTCGTGTTTCTGACCTGCATAATTAGAATAGCCTACTGTTCGTGTTTCTGACCTGCATAATTATATAGCCTACTGTTCGTGTTTCTGACCTGCATAATTATATAGCCTACTGTTCGTGTTTCAGACCTGCATAATTATATAGTCTACTGTTCGTGTTTCAGACCTACATAATTATATAGCCTACTGTTCGTGTTTCAGACCTGCATAATTATATAGCCTACTGTTCGTGTTTCAGACCTGCATAATTATATAGTCTACTGTTCGTGTTTCAGACCTGCATAATTATATAGCCTACTGTTCGTGTTTCAGACCTGCATAATTATATAGTATACTGTTCGTGTTTCAGACCTGCATAATTATATAGTCTACTGTCCGTGTTTCAGACCTGCATAATTATATAGTCTACTGTTTGTGTTTCAGACCTGCATAATTATATAGTCTACTGTTCGTGTCTCTGACCTGCATAATTATATAGCCTACTGTTCGTGTTTCAGACCTGCATAATTATATAGCCTACTGTTCGTGTTTCAGACCTGCATAATTATATAGTCTACTGTTCGTGTCTCTGACCTGCATAATTATATAGTCTACTGTTCGTGTTTCAGACCTGCATAATTATATAGCCTACTGTTCGTGTTTCAGACCTGCATAATTATATAGTATACTGTTCGTGTTTCAGACCTGCATAATTATATAGTCTACTGTCCGTGTTTCAGACCTGCATAATTATATAGTCTACTGTTTGTGTTTCTGACCGGCATAATTATATAGCCTACTGTTCGTGTTTCTGACCTGCATAATTATATAGTCTACTGTTTGTGTTTCAGACCTGCATGATTATATAGCCTACTGTTCGTGTTTCAGATCTGCATAATTATATAGTCTACTGTTTGTGTTTCTGACCGGCATAATTATATAGCCTACTGTTCGTGTTTCAGACCTGCATAATTATATAGCCTACTGTTCGTGTTTCAGAACTGCATAATTATATAGCCTACTGTTCGTGTTTCAGACCTGCATAATTATATAGCCTACTGTTCGTGTTTCTGACCTAAATAATTATATAGCCTACTGTTCGTGTTTCTGACCTGCATAATTATATAGTCTACTGTTCGTGTTTCAGACCTGCATAATTATATAGCCTACTGTTCGTGTTTCAGACCTGCATAATTATATAGTCTACTGTTCGTGTTTCTGACATGCATAATTATATAGCCTACTGTTCGTGTTTCTGACCTGCATAATTATATAGTCTACTGTTCGTGTTTCAGACCTGCATAATTATATAGCCTACTGTTCGTGTTTCAGACCTGCATAATTATATAGTCTACTGTTTGTGTTTCTGACCTGCATAATTATATAGCCTACTGTTCGTGTTTCTGACCTGCATACTTATATAGTCTACTGTTCGTGTTTCAGACCTGCATAATTATATATACCTACTGTTCGTGTTTCAGACCTGCATAATTATATAGTCTACTGTTCGTGTTTGTGACCTGCATAATTATATAGTCTACTGTTCGTGTTTCAGACCTGCATAATTATATAGCCTACTGTTCGTGTTTCAGACCTGCATAATTATATAGCCTACTGTTCGTGTTTCAGACCTGCATAATTATATAGTCTACTGTTCGTGTTTCAGACCTGCATAATTATATAGCCTACTGTTCGTGTTTCAGACCTACATAATTATATAGTCTACTGTTCGTGTTTCAGACCTGCATAATTATATAGCCTACTGTTCGTGTTTCTGACCTACATAATTATATAGTCTACTGTTCGTGTTTCTGACCTGCATAATTATATAGCCTACTGTTCGTGTTTCTGACCTACATAATTATATAGTCTACTGTTCGTGTTTCTGACCTACATAATTATATTGTCTACTGTTCGTGTTTCAGACCTGCATAATTATATAGTCTACTGTTCGTGTTTCTGACCTACATAATTATATTGTCTACTGTTCGTGTTTCAGACCTGCATAATTATTTAGCCTACTGTTCGTGTTTCTGACCTAAATAATTATATAGCCTACTGTTCGTGTTTCTGACCTGCATAATTATATAGTCTACTGTTCGTGTTTCAGACCTGCATAATTATATAGCCTACTGTTCGTGTTTCAGACCTGCATAATTATATAGTCTACTGTTCGTGTTTCTGACATGCATAATTATATAGCCTACTGTTCGTGTTTCTGACCTGCATAATTATATAGTCTACTGTTCGTGTTTCAGACCTGCATAATTATATAGCCTACTGTTCGTGTTTCAGACCTGCATAATTATATAGTCTACTGTTTGTGTTTCTGACCTGCATAATTATATAGCCTACTGTTCGTGTTTCTGACCTTCATACTTATATAGTCTACTGTTCGTGTTTCAGACCTGCATAATTATATAGCCTACTGTTCGTGTTTCAGACCTGCATAATTATATAGCCTACTGTTCGTGTTTCAGACCTGCATAATTATATAGCCTACTGTTTGTGTTTCAGACCTGCATAATTATATAGTCTACTGTTCGTGTTTCAGACCTGCATAATTATATAGTATACTGTTCGTGTTTCTGACCTACATAATTATATTGTCTACTGTTCGTGTTTCAGACCTGCATAATTATATAGCCTACTGTTCGTGTTTCTGACCTGCATAATTATATAGTCTACTGTTTGTGTTTCAGACCTACATAATTATATTGTCTACTGTTCGTGTTTCAGACCTGCATAATTATATAGCCTACTGTTCGTGTTTCTGACCTACATAATTATATAGTCTACTGTTCGTGTTTCAGACCTGCATAATTATATAGCCTACTGTTCGTGTTTCAGACCTACATAATTATATAGTCTACTGTTCGTGTTTCTGACCTACATAATTATATAGTCTACTGTTCGTGTTTCTGACCTACATAATTATATAGCCTACTGTTCGTGTTTCAGACCTGCATAATTATATAGTATACTGTTCGTGTTTCAGACCTGCATAATTATATAGTCTACTGTTCGTGTTTCAGACCTACATAATTATATTGTCTACTGTTCGTATTTCTGACCTACATAATTATATAGTCTACTGTTCGTGTTTCTGACCTACATAATTATATAGTCTACTGTTCGTGTTTCTGACCTACATAATTATATTGTCTACTGTTCGTGTTTCAGACCTACATAATTATATTGTCTACTGTTCGTGTTTCAGACCTGCATAATTATATAGCCTACTGTTTGTGTTTCTGACCTACATAATTATATTGTCTACTGTTCGTGTTTCAGACCTGCATAATTATATAGCCTACTGTTCGTGTTTCAGACCTGCATAATTATATAGTCTACTGTTTGTGTTTCAGACCTGCATAATTATATAGCCTACTGTTCGTGTTTCAGACCTGCATAATTATATAGCCTACTGTTCGTGTTTCTGACCTACATAATTATATAGCCTACTGTTCGTGTTTCTGACCTACATAATTATATAGCCTACTGTTCGTGTTTGTGACCTACTGTTCGCGTTTCAGACCTGCATAATTATATAGCCTACTGTTCTTGTTTCAGACCTGCATAATTATATAGTCTACTGTTCGTGTTTCTGACCTGCATAATTATATAGCCTACTGTTTGTGTTTCTGACCTACATAATTATATAGTCTACTGTTTGTGTTTGTGACCTACTGTTCGTGTTTCAGACCTGCATAATTATATAGCCTACTGTTCTTGTTTCAGACCTGCATAATTATATAGTCTACTGTTCGTGTTTCTGACCTGCATAATTATATAGTCTACTGTTCGTGTTTCAGACATGCATAATTATATAGCCCTACTGTTCGTGTTTCAGACCTGCATAATTATATAGCCTACTGTTTCTGACCTACATAATTATATAGCCTACTGTTCGTGTTTCAGACCTACATAATTATATAGTCTACTGATCGTGTTTCAGACCTGCATAATTATATAGCCTACTGTTCGTGTTTCAGACCTGCATAATTATATAGCCTACTGTTCGTGTTTCAGACCTGCATAATTATATAGTCTACTGTTCGTGTTTGTGACCTGCATAATTATATAGTCTACTGTTCGTGTTTCAGACCTGCATAATTATATAGCCTACTGTTCGTGTTTCAGACCTGCATAATTATATAGCCTACTGTTCGTGTTTCAGACCTGCATAATTATATAGTCTACTGTTCGTGTTTCAGACCTGCATAATTATATAGCCTACTGTTCGTGTTTCAGACCTACATAATTATATAGTCTACTGTTCGTGTTTCAGACCTGCATAATTATATAGCCTACTGTTCGTGTTTCTGACCTACATAATTATATAGTCTACTGTTCGTGTTTCTGACCTGCATAATTATATAGCCTACTGTTCGTGTTTGTGACCTGCATAATTATATAGTCTACTGTTCGTGTTTCAGACCTGCATAATTATATAGCCTACTGTTCGTGTTTCAGACCTGCATAATTATATAGCCTACTGTTCGTGTTTCAGACCTGCATAATTATATAGTCTACTGTTCGTGTTTCAGACCTGCATAATTATATAGCCTACTGTTCGTGTTTCAGACCTACATAATTATATAGTCTACTGTTCGTGTTTCAGACCTGCATAATTATATAGCCTACTGTTCGTGTTTCTGACCTACATAATTATATAGTCTACTGTTCGTGTTTCTGACCTGCATAATTATATAGCCTACTGTTCGTGTTTCTGACCTACATAATTATATAGTCTACTGTTCGTGTTTCTGACCTACATAATTATATTGTCTACTGTTCGTGTTTCAGACCTGCATAATTATATAGTCTACTGTTCGTGTTTCTGACCTACATAATTATATTGTCTACTGTTCGTGTTTCAGACCTGCATAATTATTTAGCCTACTGTTCGTGTTTCTGACCTACATAATTATATAGTCTACTGTTCGTGTTTCAGACCTGCATAATTATATAGTCTACTGTTTGTGTTTCAGACCTGCATAATTATATAGTCTACTGTTCGTGTTTCAGACCTGCATAATTATATAGCCTACTGTTTCTGACCTACATATATATATATAGCCTACTGTTCGTGTTTCAGACCTGCATAATTATATAGTCTACTGTTTCTGACCTGTATAATTATACAGTCTATTGTTTCAGACCTGAATAATTATATAGCCTACTGTTCATGTTTCTGACCTGCATAATTATATAGCCTACTGTTTCAGACCTGCATAATTATATAGTCTACTGTTTCTGACCTGCATAATTATATAGTCTACTGTTTCAGACCTGCATAATTATATAGTCTACTGTTTCAGACCTGCATAATTATATAGTCTACTGTTTCAGACCTGCATAATTATATAGCCTACTGTTTCAGACCTGCATAATTATATAGCCTACTGTTTCAGACCTGCATAATTATATAGCCTACTGTTCGTGTTTCTGACCTGCATAATTATATAGCCTACTGTTTCAGACCTGCATAATTATATAGCCTACTGTTGTAGACCTGCATAATTATATAGCCTACTGTTTCAGACCTGCATAATTATATAGCCTACTGTTTCTGACCTGCATAATTATATAGTCTACTGTTTCTGACCTGCATAATTATATAGTCTACTGTTTCAGACCTGCATAATTATATAGCCTACTGTTTCAGACCTGCATAATTATATAGCCTACTGTTTCAGACCTGCATAATTATATAGTCTACTGTTTCAGACCTGCATAATTATATAGCCTACTGTTTCAGACCTGCATAATTATATAGCCTACTACTGTTGTAGACCTGCATAATTATATAGCCTACTGTTTCAGACCTGCATAATTATATAGCCTACTGTTTCTGACCTGCATAATTATATAGTCTACTGTTTCTGACCTGCATAATTATATAGTCTACTGTTTCAGACCTGCATAATTATATAGCCTACTGTTTCAGACCTGCATAATTATATAGCCTACTGTTTCAGACCTGCATAATTATATAGTCTACTGTTTCAGACCTGCATAATTATATAGCCTACTGTTTCAGACCTGCATAATTATATAGCCTACTGTTTCAGACCTGCATAATTATATAGCCTACTGTTTCTGACCTGCATAATTATATAGTCTACTGTTTCTGACCTGCATAATTATATAGCCTACTGTTTCAGACCTGCATAATTATATAGCCTACTGTTTCAGACCTGCATAATTATATAGCCTACTGTTTCAGACCTGCATAATTATATAGCCTACTGTTTCAGACCTGCATAATTATATAGCCTACTGTTTCAGACCTGCATAATTATATAGTCTACTGTTTCTGACCTGCATAATTATATAGCCTACTGTTTCTGACCTGCATAATTATATAGTCTACTGTTTATGTTTCTGACCAACATAATTATATAGCCTACTGTTTCTGACCTGCATAATTATATAGTCTACTGTTTCAGACCTGCATAATTATATAGTCAGAGAGAAACAAACAGCAGGCTGAGTTGATGAGCTGATTTGGCCATCAGTTGATTGAAAGATGTACTGTAGAAGGATAAACTTTCCTCCAGTGTGGATGCTAGCCCAAGTTTTATACTTAGGATTTGTATAATTTGTCAATATAGTTTTGGTCTTTGGTGTGGATTGAAAGCCTGTATTGTGTGACTTTAATATTTAATTTCGTAAAGCTGTCAGGTTGTTTATGTATTTGAACCTATCCAAAGACTATTTCATTGAGCGGAGACACTTTTCTTTGATGTGTAAATTATTAATTCTGCCTATACTGCTTGCCTTCAACATATAATAAAACAATTGATATAAATAAAAACTGATTTTCCTGAACAAAAATACATCTACCCACTACAAATAAGTCAATTTATTATAATCCACATAAGTATTCACACAAGATGCGCTGTAGCCTGCACGTAGCCAACAGAAGGTACAATGTAGGTACGATACTGCATTGTGTACAAACACCGCTTCCAGCTGCCCCCTGGTGGCCATTCTAAATATTTCTTCAGATATTCAAATCCATCACTCAGGCTAAACATCACACGAGAACACCACAGCACACTCCGTTCCGAAAGAAAGTTAAGATTGGATCTAATTTACTCATCAATCTCAGCTAGCTTGCAGAATATGACCAATGTTAGGATCTCTCTCTCTCTGCTTGAGGAGGGAAAACACTGGTCAGGTCAGGACCCAACGACAAAGCCTAGACAAGTTCTCTGAAACAGACCAGCGGATGGGGGCCAGAGATGGAGGGGTGGAGGGGTGCCAGGGAGGTAGGGATGAAGATGAGCTGGATGGAGGATGGAGGGGTGGAGGGGTGCCAGGGAGGTAGGGATGAAGATGAGCTGGATGGAGGATGGAGGGGTGGAGGGGTGCCAGGGAGGTAGGGATGAAGATGAGCTGGATGGAGGATGGAGGGGTGGAGGGGTGCCAGGGAGGTAGGGATGAAGATGAGCTGGATGGAGGATGGAGGGGTGGAGGGGTGCCAGGGAGGTAGGGATGAAGATGAGCTGGATGGAGGATGGAGGGGTGGAGGGGTGCCAGGGAGGTAGGGATGAAGATGAGCTGGATGGAGGATGGAGGGGTGGAGGGGTGCCAGGGAGGTAGGGATGAAGATGAGCTGGATGGAGGATGGAGGGGTGGAGGGGTGCCAGGGAGGTAGGGATGAAGATGAGCTGAATGGAGGATGGAGGGGTGGAGGGGTGCCAGGGAGGTAGGGATGAAGATGAGCTGGATGGAGGATGGAGGGGTGGAGGGGTGCCAGGGAGGTAGGGATGAAGATGAGCTGGATGGAGGATGGAGGGGTGGAGGGGTGCCAGGGAGGTAGGGATGAAGATGAGCTGAATGGAGGATAGAGGGGTGGAGGGGTGCCAGGGAGGTAGGGATGAAGATGAGCTGGATGGAGGATGGAGGGGTGCCAGGGAGGTAGGGATGAAGATGAGCTGAATGGAGGATAGAGGGGTGGAGGGGTGCCAGGGAGGTAGGGATGAAGATGAGCTGGATGGAGGATGGAGGGGTGGAGGGGTGCCAGGGAGGTAGGGATGAAGATGAGCTGGATGGAGGATGGAGGGGTGCCAGGGAGGTAGGGATGAAGATGAGCTGGATGGAGGATAGAGGGGTGCCAGAGATGGAGGGATGAAGGTGGGAAGGATGGAGGATAGAGGGGGGCTTCCACGCCAGACACACGGATCAGCCAGGATGGCCAAGAAATGCAGGGGAGGTTTCCTGCCCGGATCCTGGGTTGGGAACAGCGAATCCCATATCCCAATCCTGTCCAGTCCCCAGACCCCCAGAGCCAGTAGTGCTGAAGCAGAACAGGAGTCACGGAGCAGTTTGTTCCTGTGTGTGTTACGAGCTGGACCTAGTTTAACGACGCGCTTCTGGGATTTGCGCTACATTTTTTTTGTGTCACAGAGGCTCTGAACCATTCCAGCTATGGCCTACAAAACACACACATTTAGATCTAGCCCCTGTTATGAACGTACTTTAAATCGCTGGATTTATTGTACTGTTTAATGTTCATATTATTTGAATAATAACAGAAAAATCTATCATATATAACAAGCCTAACAGAGACAATCGACACAGATGAGAAACAGGGGTAAAGTATCAAGACTTGGAACGATATAGGCTGATAAAAAGGACATTAGTATTCCCTTATCTTATTCCATGTATATAACGTTGTTGTATGGGGAATCCCATCGTTCAGTTTCCAGAGAGAGAATGTGTCACAGGGGCTAAGAGGCAATGGAACCCATGAAAACCACTGTGACAGTCATGGAATTTTGGATGACGGTTATTGGTCAGTCAAATAACCGTGCTGCCATAGAAACAAAATGAATAGAACAGGTGTCCCCATTCAAGTCAATGAGGGCATAATGGGTGGACTGGCAGCCATCGTGAGTCTTTAGTGGTATAATAACTGGTGACAATTTCAAATTAATAACGGTATAAAAGGACACCAGTAATCATTCATCAAGTCTCGTATCAACAATATCCGTAAGGTCTTTAATTGTCTTAGAGCAAGAGAAAACCACACTTTTTTATGAAGATAAGATGTACTACTACACTAAAAAAAAAAACAGAAAAAATAAATACAAAGAATATGATTGATCTATTAAGATGATACATTTTGCAACAGTCAAGGAGGAAACGGAGAATTCTGTCATATACCGTTAGCGCCTTTATTCTCAACATTTTCTTGACGTAACAATACGAGAGCGCCTCCG
This sequence comes from Salvelinus fontinalis, assembly GCF_029448725.1. Taxonomy (NCBI): domain Eukaryota; kingdom Metazoa; phylum Chordata; class Actinopteri; order Salmoniformes; family Salmonidae; genus Salvelinus; species Salvelinus fontinalis. The sequence goes on from NC_074665.1 coordinate 12,105,042, forward strand.
ACAATTCCTTATGAAACAGAGCAGCGAATTTAACGTTTTTATTGATTAGCATTCGGGATACTGTGTATCCAAGTCTGTACAGTATTGTGATGTCAACTAATTGCATATCTGCTTACACTGGATATCTTCACAGGTTTTGAAAACTATCAAAAATTAACAGCACAAATCGGAAGCGTCAATTACCACTCTCAGAACATTCAAACCAGTGGAGGCTCCTCGGAAGAGGAAACTCAGTGAATTTCAGAAACATTTAAATAGTTAAAAAGATGAAAGTTATCCTTTTTAGATAAACTATACTAAATATATTCACGTCACCAAATAACTGATTACAACACACTGTTTTGTAATGAAGGTCTACAGTAGCCTCAACAGCACCCTCTAGAGTACCACCATGGTGTAGCCGGAGGACGGCTATTTTTCGTCCTCCTCTAGGTACCCTGACTTCAATACAAAACCTAGGAGGCTCATGGTTCTCACCTCCTTCCATAGACTTACACAGTAATTATGATTACTTCTGAAGGATGTCCTCCAACCTATCAGAGCTCTTGCAGCATGAACTGACTTGTTGTCCATCCAATCAAAGGATCAGAGAATGAATCTAATACTGAAAGCGTAAGCTACCAACTAGCACTGCAGTACTGCAGTCTGACTCAAGTCAGAAATTGTATAACTTGCGACTTGACTTGGACGCTCAAGACACGGGACATGACTTTGACTTGAGACTGATCATTTAAAAGTTAAATTAAAAAGTTATCTGGCCAGGTTTTTTACATTTTGTCACTAATTTTGTGGCACAGAGTCTCTGTGGATTACTCTCCACACAGCCAGAGGCAGTAGCTGCAGCATCTCCCTTGCAATAAAAAGTGCAACAGATTGGCTAGTGAAAAGCAAACTGTCAATCAAGACAGATCGGGTGCATTGCAAATGTCAAATTGTAGGGAGAGCGGATTGCCATAATAAATATCCGGCTCCAAAAAAATGTTGGTGATCAAGAATATAAACTGTTCACTTTGCAAGCTCACCAGCAATGGGGCGTCAAGACACAATTACTAGCACAGGCCAACTGGTCTTTTGGCATGTCAAAATTGCTTGAATTAATCATTTGAATTAATTAATTTACTTTTGAAGCGTGCATGTTAAAACTAATTATTACTGAAGGGAAGAGGCACATCTCTCCACTTGCGCTCTCCAAACTTCAGCCAGTGGAGAGCGCTTTGTTCTCTTGTTGAAATATTTGCCGTTGCTTTCACACGTTTAAATGCATGTGTTAAATCTATATTCCGTCTTACAATAATTGTTAGCATTTAAATCATTCCATCCCGTACTGTTTATTGCAACACTTAGACATTACGGTTTTATGTTTGATATTATACATTTTCATTGACCATTTCTTGCCCTCTGAGTGAGCGCGATGCTGATTATACACCTGGATGCTCGCAACACTGAGGAGGTACAAGTTCTGTTCATTTAATTCAATGTATGGTTTCCTTTGTTAATGTTTCTTAGGTTATGTGTGTCTGTGTCCTATATATATATATCTGTCAATTTTGTTGAGCGTGCGCGCCTCATTGCACATAGAAATAGGCTATGTGGCCTGTGTGCTACGCTTTGGAGTTAGTACGTTGAATAAGATAAAAATCATTTCCATGGATGAATGGTGATGAAATATCATTAAGTTTTAAGAAAAATGTACCAATGTAGCAATGGATGTGGAAATTGCCTTTTACATTGTAGAACCAGTTTATTGGTTGTAATTGCCAATTGGGTAATTGTATGGTCCTGGGAGGGGCCAAGTGCTTATATGTACCTGTTGAGCTCCTGTTAGACAGATTCCTTTTGGTTTCTCAAGGGGAGGCTGTGCAGTCTTAACCTATCTGAATGAACACAGGTAGAGGGCAAGCCAGATACAGAGGTTATTCGGTAAATATATATTTTTTTTTTGTGAGGTGTGGCACTTTCACCATTGTCCCTGTAACTGAATCTACACTGAGCATGTCAACCTGCCTCCTGCTGATTTCATGCCCTTAAGACTGCATTTACATAATATACATGTGCTGTAGAAAAATGTATGAAAAGCGTTATCTGTACTCTGTAGTCTCAATAAAGAGACAAAGATTTGATGAGAAACCAGTATAGATTTGCTCTTAGAATGCTGGACTTGGACTTCACTCGAGACTGGACCCGTTCTTCTTCAGACTCGACTTTGTGACTTGAGATTTGCTTATGACTTTTGTCCCACCTCTGTGAGTAGTTGACTCAAACAGAGAGAAAGAGAATAGTTTAAGTTTTGAAAATAAATATTTGTCAAAAAATTAAAGAGGCAGCAGAGAGTGAGAGCTATATTTCTTAGTATTTCTTTCTTCTTCTTAGTTTACCTTTCACTTACTTAGCTAATGCAGCTAATTTAGCCTACGCAACAACCTGACTCAAACAGAGAGGAATGCTATTTATGTTAAAGTAAACTGTCGGTTTTATTAATTTATTGCTACCGGGGCCCAACGGTATGACAGCTAAACTGCTTGCTGTACACTTTACTGCGTGGTTGTACACATGGATTGTAGGTTTACTAACGCGTTAGTTCTAATAGCTATGTTGACATTGACATTAGTTAATATGGTGACAACAATGTAGGCTATGTAGTGGTTAGCGGTTATGGTACGAAGGTTTGGCTTGGAGAGTTTTTTTTCTCCTGTTGGTCACAGACAAGGGTTGCTGGAGGAAATCCCCTCGACCGACTGTGTATGTGTGTATGTGTGTGAGTGTATGCATGTGGATTTCATCCAGCCAGCCTATAGTTAATGACCCTGATGTACTCAGCAGCTGCAGAGACAGTGGGAGACCTCTGACTAGCTGCTGGCTGCTATGTTGAACCCGTGGCCATGTCTGTTTGGGTCTGTTTGAGGACCATCATATGGGAAACAAGGCGGATCAGCATTCTCTGGAGGTTCTGAGGGACACCGAGACCCAGAACGATCCAGGATGGGGACACAGACCCAGACCAACCCACAGTATGGGGACACTGAGACCCAGATGATCCAGGATGGGGACACAGACCCAGACCAACCCACAGTATGGGGACACTGAGACCCAGACCGACCCACAGTATGGGGACACTGAGACCCAGACGATCCAGGATGGGGACACTGAGACCCAGACCAACCCACAGGATGGGGACACTGCCAAAATGCCAAGGCCTGAATGTCAGGGTGCCAGTGATAAAATGCTAGGGCTAGAATGCTTGGGCAAACCAGCCACACATCCACCTGCTCACGTGGACCAGGGATCCAAGAGCATCAGAAACATTGACTTTATTGTCTCTTTACTGTACTGTAATGTCTAAGGCGTTATATGTCATCCTGCAAACCAAGCTTCTCTGTGGGACCGAACTATACAGCTTGATTTTACTTGACTGCGGTTCTCAAGCATGATTAATGTAACAGTGCTATATTCTGCAATAGGTTATTAGCAATATGAAAATACATGTTCAGAAACCTAAGATCACCAGCTTTGTATGTGCAATGCTGCGACTGCAGGGAATTATCTGATAACACGCCAAAGGATTGAAGTTATGAGAAATTGCCTTCGGTCTATATATTGCATGTGTACTTTATGTCCCGAGTACATCTGGCAGTGTTGCCATGGTAACAATGTATACAAAAAGTCGCTAGTGATTTGATCGTGATCTGATTCCCACAGCCTTTTAGGTCCCCATCCCACAACGTTTTTTATACAGTACTTACATGTGATGGATGGTATAGTATATGCTTCATTGTATCATAATAACCATAGAAAAACACAAACTCATGTTCAAATTATGGAGGGGCTGCATTTCAGGAATTCTCCGGAAGCCTCTTCCCGATAGCAAAACATCCTACGTTTCTGCATGTGCAGCTTTTCTACATTTACGCAGTCTGTGCAGTTATTGCTCAAACTTCAAATCTATAACAACCATAACTTTCCCCTCCAAATAGTATATTTATTCCCAGTGTGTTTGGTAAATGGGTTAAATCTGGGCCTTGGGCACATTACATTACACCTGTTAATAAACCACGAGCCCTAGCTGTTTTCTTAGTCTGAGAGGACAGAAATAGCTTTCCCATGAGTTTTGGGCCTAAAATAAAGAACAGCGGCAGGGAACGCATACTGCACTGGAGAGGGAGAGGCAGAGTAGCAAAGAAAAAGCCATATCTCAGACCGGCCAATAAAAATAAAAGATGGGCAAAATAACAGCCACTGGACAGAGGAACTCTGCCTAGAAGGCCAGCATTCACAGCATTCGCCTCTTCACTGTTGACGTTGAGACTGGTGTTTTGCGGGTACTATTTAATGAAGCTGCCAGTTGAGGACATGTGAGGCGTCTGTTTATCAAAAAAGACACTCTAATGTACTTGTCCTCTTGCTCAGTTGTGCACCGGGGCCTCCCACTCCTCTTTCTATTCTGGTTAGAGCCAGTTTGGGCTGTTCTGTGAAGGGAGTAGTACACAGCATTGTACGAGATCTTCAGTTTCTTGGCAATTTCTCGCATGGAATAGCCTTCCTTTCTCAGAACAAGAATAGTCTGACGAGTTTCAGAAGAAAGGTCTTTGTTTCTGGCCATTTTGAGCCTGTAATCGAACCCACAAATGCTGATGCTCCAGATACTCCACTAGTCTAAAGAAGGCAAGTTTTATTGCTTCTTTAAAATCAGAACAGTTTTCAGCTGTGCTAACATAATTGCAAAAGCCTTTTCTAATGATCAATTAGCCTTTTAAAATGATAAACTTGGATTAGCTAACACAACGTGGACCACAGGAGTGATGGTTGCTGATAATGGGCCTCTGTACGCCTATGTAGACGGTACGTTTGTTTATCCCATGTGTAACTCTGTATTGTTGTTTGTGTGTCGCACTGCTTTTGCTTTATCTTGGCCAGGTCGCAGTTTTAAATGAGAACTTGTTCTTAACTACCTGGTTAAATAAAGGTGAAATTAAAAAAATATAATAATTTACAACATTAACAATGTCTACTCTGTATTTTTGATCATCAATTTGATGGTATTTTAAAAATGGACAACAAAAAAATAAGCTTTTCTTTCAAAAACATGGGCATTTCTAAGTGGTAGTGTATGTTTGCATAGCTGGAGGCCCCTATGAGGAAGGACCGCGCTGTGGTGTGTCTTAAGATTCCCAATGAGAGAGGAGGAATAAACCAGTAAGATTAGAAGCGAAGGAGGATAAAGCCAACGGACTACCCGTTATCTCCAAGGCAAACACACTGCTAGCTACAGCAATAACATTTACACAACACACAGTGCAACAACCGTTTATTAGAAGGAGACATATCTCCAAAAGACTTTGAGCATTTCCATTAAACTGACAACTCAAAATAAACCTCCAAAATGTGTGATTGGCTGGAGGAGATTCTATGGAAATGAGTCAACTGTCCGGTTGCTGTAGCGACAGTAGAGCATCCGTTGAACCGGAGAGCAGCACACACACACCGAGAGCGACCGGTACACCTTTCCCTGTCTACTCAGGCTGCACTCCAGTTAAATGGTGATGACTTGGTTTTGGCCAGGACTCGCTTTTTCCACTGCTCAAAAGTTATTCATAATCCTCCAATAATTGAACATGGTACGAGAGAGACAAAGGTGGGAGAGAGAGATACATTAGAGTGAGAGAGCAATCTAAATGTGAAGTTCTTCAGAGGTGAATGTCTGTCATCTGCTGTAAAAATAACAGTCAGTTTTCCATGTCTCTGGCCCTGTAGGGAGGCTGTTTACATGGAGAATGCTCAGAGATCCAGAGGGGAGACAATAGCCTCAGATTCTCCCCTCCCCACCCGGAGGGCCTCGTGGGTGGGCAGGGTATAGCCCAGACACCCCTCATGCACCAAGATCATGCAGAGACGGGACAGATAAAAAAAAGAGGGGGGAAATTGACAGATTTTGTGCCAGATTGCCTCTTTAATGACAAAGCACTGCCTTTAAACTGTTGCTATCTGTACCTAAAAGCTTGTCACTTTAAAGGGGAAAGTTGAAAAATGAACGTAGATTATCCATAAAAACAGTGGATAAACAGAAACAAGAGGAGACCGAGTGAGACTGTGGAAACCCTCTCATCTATGTGGTCCAGTTAAGTGAGGGTCCTAGCGACAAGGTCAAATGCTGAAGGTTAGAGGTCATGAAGTGAGCCATTCCTACCCCACATGTCAAAGGTCACGAGAGGTAACATCACACACCACTTTACTGCACATCTGAATGTGATTCTAAATATAATCTAGCACTTTCTCTAAACAGAGACAAACTGATTAAACAACTGTTCACACAATCAATTGTGAGTTGACCAGTCCTCGCTTAACCTATGACTGTTAAAAGTATCTTTTAGACTACACAGACTCCAGGGTTTCTATGCTCCGACTTCCTCTTCTGAACTATGAGTCCCCACTCAGGGGTTATTTACGGAGAGAACCCTCATCCAGTTGTATAGGTGACTTCCTGTTCCCTCTTTATCTGAACTATGACTCCCCACTCTAGGGGTTATTTATGGAGAGAACCCTCATTCAGTTGTATAGGTGACTTCCTGTTCTCTCTTCTTCTGAACTATGACTCCCCACTCTAGGGGTTATTTATGGAGAGAACCCTCATTCAGTTGTATAGGTGACTTCCTGTTCTCTCTTCTTCTGAACTATGACTCCCCACTCTAGGGGTTATTTATGGATAGAACCCTCATTCAGCTGGATAGGTGACTTCCTGTTCTCTCTTCTTCTGAACTATGACTCCCCACTAGGGGTAATTTATGGAGAGAACCCTCATTCAGTTGTATAGGTGACTTCCTGTTCTCTCTTCTTCTGAACTATGACTCCCCACTCTAGGGGTTATTTATGGATAGAACCCTCATTCAGCTGGATAGGTGACTTCCTGTTCCCTCTTCTTCTGAACTATGACTCCCCACTCTAGGGGTTATTTACGGAGAGAACCCTCATTCAGCTGGATAGGTGACTTCCTGTTCTCTCTTCTTCTGAACTATGACTCCCCACTCTAGGGGTAATTTACGGAGAGAACCCTCATTCAGCTGGATAGGTGACTTCCTGTTCCCTCTTCTTCTGAACTATGACTCCCCACTCTAGGGGTTATTTATGGATAGAACCCTCATTCAGCTGGATAGGTGACTTCCTGTTCCCTCTTCTTCTGAACTATGACTCCCCACTCTAGGGGTTATTTATGGATAGAACCCTCATTCAGCTGTATAGGTGACTTCCTGTTCCCTCTTCTTCTGAACTATGACTCCCCACTCTAGGGGTTATTTACGGAGAGAACCCTCATTCAGCTGGATAGGTGACTTCCTGTTCCCTCTTCTTCTGAACTATGACTCCCCACTCTAGGGGTTATTTATGGATAGAACCCTCATTCAGTTGTATAGGTGACTTCCTGTTCTCTCTTCTTCTGAACTATGACTCCCCACTCTAGGGGTTATTTATGGAGAGAACCCTCATTCAGCTGGATAGGTGACTTCCTGTTCCCTCTTCTTCTGAACTATGACTCCCCACTCTAGGGGTTATTTATGGATAGAACCCTCATTCAGTTGTATAGGTGACTTCCTGTTCTCTCTTCTTCTGAACTATGACTCCCCACTCTAGGGGTTATTTATGGAGAGAACCCTCATTCAGCTGGATAGGTGACTTCCTGTTCCCTCTTCTTCTGAACTATGACTCCCCACTCTAGGGGTTATTTATGGAGAGAACCCTCATTCAGCTGGATAGGTGACTTCCTGTTCCCTCTTCTTCTGAACTATGACTCCCCACTCTAGGGGTTATTTACGAAGAGAACCCTCATTCAGTTGTATAGGTGACTTCCTGTTCCCTCTTCTTCTGAACTATGACTCCCCACTCTAGGGGTTATTTATGGAGAGAACCCTCATTCAGCTGGATAGGTGACTTCCTGTTCTCTCTTCTTCTGAACTATGACTCCCCACTCTAGGGGTTATTTACGGAGAGAACCCTCATTCAGCTGGATAGGTGACTTCCTGTTCCCTCTTCTTCTGAACTATGACTCCCCACTCTAGGGGTTATTTATGGATAGAACCCTCATTCAGCTGGATAGGTGACTTCCTGTTCCCTCTTCTTCTGAACTATGACTCCCCACTCTAGGGGTTATTTACGGAGAGAACCCTCATTCAGTTGTATAGGTGACTTCCTGTTCCCTCTTCTTCTGAACTATGACTCCCCACTCTAGGGGTTATTTACGGAGAGAACCCTCATTCAGTTGTATAGGTGGCTTCCTGTTCTCTCTTCTTCTGAACTATGACTCCCCACTCTAGGGGTTATTTACGGAGAGAACCCTCATTCAGCTGGATAGGTGACTTCCTGTTCCCTCTTCTTCTGAACTATGACTCCCCACTCTAGGGGTTATTTATGGATAGAACCCTCATTCAGCTGGATAGGTGACTTCCTGTTCCCTCTTCTTCTGAACTATGACTCCCCACTCTAGGGGTTATTTATGGATAGAACCCTCATTCAGCTGGATAGGTGACTTCCTGTTCCCTCTTCTTCTGAACTATGACTCCCCACTCTAGGGGTTATTTACGGAGAGAACCCTCATTCAGCTGGATAGGTGACTTCCTGTTCCCTCTTCTGCTGAACTATGACTCCCCACTCTAGAGGTTATTTACGGAGAGAACCCTCATTCAGCTGGATAGGTGACTTCCTGTTCCCTCTTCTTCTGAACTATGACTCCCCACTCTAGGGGTTATTTATGGAGAGAACCCTCATTCAGCTGGATAGGTGACTTCCTGTTCCCTCTTCTTCTGAACTATGACTCCCCACTCTAGGGGTTATTTACGGAGAGAACCCTCATTCAGCTGGATAGGTGACTCCCTGTTCCCTCTTCTTCTGAACTATGACTCCCCACTCTAGGGGTTATTTACGGAGAGAACCCTCATTCAGCTGGATAGGTGACTTCCTGTTCCCTCTTCTTCTGAACTATGACTCCCCACTCTAGGGGTTATTTACGGAGAGAACCCTCATTCAGCTGGATAGGTGACTTCCTGTTCCCTCTTCTTCTGAACTATGACTCCCCACTCTAGGGGTTATTTACGGAGAGAACCCTCATTCAGCTGTATAGGTGACTTCCTGTTCCCTCTTCTTCTGAACTATGACTCCCCACTCTAGGGGTTATTTACGGAGAGAACCCTCATTCAGCTGGATAGGTGACTTCCTGTTCCCTCTTCTTCTGAACTATGACTCCCCACTCTAGGGGTTATTTATGGAGAGAACCCTCATTCAGCTGGATAGGTGACTTCCTGTTCCCTCTTCTTCTGAACTATGACTCCCCACTCTAGGGGTTATTTACGGAGAGAACCCTCATTCAGCTGGATAGGTGACTTCCTGTTCCCTCTTCTTCTGAACTATGACTCCCCACTCTAGGGGTTATTCACGGAGAGAACCCTCATTCAGCTGGATAGGTGACTTCCTGTTCCCTCTTCTTCTGAACTATGACTCCCCACTCTAGGGGTTATTTACGGAGAGAACCCTCATTCAGCTGTATAGGTGACTTCCTGTTCCCTCTTCTTCTGAACTATGACTCCCCACTCTAGGGGTTATTTACGGAGAGAACCCTCATTCAGCTGTATAGGTGGTGTATCCTCTCCCACCTGATCTTCACCCTGCTGTAACACATGTTTATGAGGATCCACATCATATATCTTGTATCTTTTCCATAGATCACCATGTCAGAGACAGGAGATGGACCAGTACATTTTACAGTCTTTAGGTTCCATCATAACTACATGCATTGTAGCTAGAGCTGGACGGTCGACCGTAAAACACCATATATTTATTCATTCAAGGACTGGATTGGATTTTGACTTTCCTAACGGCATTGTACTGTTTTATCGGCAGTAAGAAACTGCTAGCTAACTTGCAATCACAACTACTAATCATAACAAGTCAACAACTGCGGAAGGGCAAGCTTGCCAAATAGAGACCTCCGGAAATGGGCCGACTACCCCTAATAAGAACTGCAATTGAAGCCAAAAACACACAGTCAAAAGAGGAGAATAATTATGTCAAGGAAAACGTTTTTGGGGGATTAAATATGGGCACACTAAGACAAAAACAAAGTGTCACTGTGTGTAAATTATAACAAATTAGTGCAGGAAATGAAGAAATGTATTAAAATGCTGAAAGTGAACTAACAACTCTTCAACTGGAAACCATTGGTTAAGTAGCAGAGTTAGAGGCTACAAAGTAGAATTTGGATTCCTATGTAATGTTCTACAAATAGGACTACTTCAATGTACGTTTTGTCCTCCTTGTAGTTTTGGTTGAAGTTTGGTTGAACAGTATAAAAGCAAATCAGAATGGAGAAAGCCCATTAAAACCCACTCAGAATTATCATGCAATCACTACCCATAAAGCAAATTTTGAACTTTTTATTATTCAGAAACATCAAATACCATGAAATACCATTAAAAAAACATGTGATGTGATATTTTGACCATAATTGCCCAGCCCTAATTGTAGCTAGGCTCTGTGCAGGTGTTTGACTGGTAGGCTGTAGAGCATATATTTCCCTGGAATAAAAATGTCTTTCATCATTTATCCTAAACTCTCCCTGCAAGGCCCCCAATCATTCCTATTTATATGCACTTATATAATGGTAAACAAGTCCATATCTATCCAACATCTCAGTTATGACTCACAACTCAACCAGAAAAGCTTTTTTTACAGCAACTCTCTCATCAAGCCGAGGACAGGTCTGACAAGCTTTGCTGACGTTTTTACGAACCTTGGAAGAAAAATGATTTCACAAAACAATAAAGCACTTCTCTTTACCATTAATATATTAAAATATTTCACTATGATCAGACACAACCTTTAATGTTCTCAAGCTTTCCTCTTCTCAATGAAAAGTAATTGATACTAAGATGGCTGGATGTATCTGTAGTGAGCACTCAATGCTCTAAAGAATGTCTTCTTTATTGACAGACATCCCAATATGAAGATGTTGGACCATTGCCGCTGCAGTGTGCTCCGATAGCTCCGTTCATAGCTCTGGCAACTACAACAAGATGTGGGACTTCAGATTGACCTCTGTGGTGACCTTTGACCTAAAAGATGTGGCATACGGGCTAATCCCCTTTCAGGACATCACATTAACCCCCGGACTTCCTGGACAGGCTTTGATGGAAGCCATGATCCCCCAATAACACTAGTTAGATTTATTTTTTGTGTTATTGATCAAAAACTCAGGCTATTATACAAACACGCAATACACACATGTAGATCAACTCAGGAGATAAGGCAGCCACGTGGGGGGACGTGTATGTGTGTGTGTGTGTACTTTATGATGCATGCAGTCTGACCTTAACAACAAAGCATCTTCACAACAAATGCAAACAAAAACAGATGTAAGAAGAGCAGAGGGCTGTTTTAACGCAGCTCGTTAGATGATGTACGTCTCCTGAGGTCAAGCTTTTTTTAAGTAAGGCTGCTACCACCAAGCTGTGACCTGGACAAGGCCTCATGTCTTGTCTGTGACAGACAAGAGAAAGCACAACTCCGTAAATGTCATACTGTATACTACGAGAATGCTGTTAATATCATACTGACATACAGTGCATTCGTAAAGTATTCAGACCCTTGACTTTTTACACATTTTGTTACATTAGACTTATTCTAAAATAGATGTTTTAAAAAATATATATTCCTCATCAATCTACACATAATAATCCATAATGACAAAGCAAAAACAGGTTTAGACATTTTTGCACGTTTATTAAAAAAAAAAAAAAATCAAATATCAAATTTACATAGGTATTCAGACCCATTACTCAGTACTTTGTTGAAGAACCTTTGGCAGAGATTATAGTCTCAAGTCTTCTTGGGTAGGACGCTACAAGCTTGGCACACCTTTATTTGGGGAGTTCTCCCATTCTGCTCTGCAAATCCTCTCAAGCTCTGTCAGGTTGGACGGGTAGCGTCCCTGCACAGCTATTTTCAGGTCTCTCCAGAGATGTTTGATTGGGTTCAAGCCCGGGCTCTGGCTGGGCCACTCAAGGACATTCAGACACTTGTCCTGAAGCCACTCCTGCGTTGTCTTGGCTGTGTGCTTAGGGTCGTTGTCCTGTTGGGAGGTGAGCCTTTGCCCCAGTCTGAGGTCCTGAGCAGGTTTTCATCAAGGATCTCTCTGTACTTTACTTCGTTCATCTTTCCCTCGATCCTCACTAGTCTCCAAGTCCCTGCCGCTGAAAAACATCCCCACATGATGATGCGGCCACAAACATGCTTCACCGTAGAGATGGTGCATGGTTTCCTCCTGACCAATCTTGGTTTCAGCAGACCAGATAATCTTGTTTCTTATGGTCTGAGAGTCTTCATGTGCCTTTTGGAAAACTCCAAGCAGACTGTCATGTGCCTTTTACCGAGGAGTGGCTTCCGTCTGGCCACTACCATACAGGCCTGATTGGTGGAGTGCTGCAGAGATGGTTGTCCTTCTGGAAGGTTCTCCCATCTCCACAGAGGAACTCTGGAGGTCTGTAAGAGTGACCATCAGGTTCCTGGTAACCTCCCTGACCAAGGCCCTTCTCCCCTGATATCTCAGTTTGCCTGGGCGGTCAGCTCTACTGTAGTAGTTGGTGGTTCCAAACTTCCATTTCAGAATGATGGAGGCCACTGTGTTCTTGGGGACCTTCAATGCTGCAGACATGTTTTGGTACCCTTCCCCAGATCTGTGCCTTGACATAATCATGTCTCGGACCTCTACGGGTAATTCCTTCAATCTCATGGCTTGGTTTTTGCTCTGACATGCACTGTCAACTGTGGGACCTTATGTAGACAGGTGTGTGCCTTTCCAAATCATATCCATTCAATTTACCACAGGTGGACTCCAATCAAAAAAATAAAAACTGTTTTTGCTTTGTCATTATGGGACTTGTAGATTGATGATTTTTTACAATTTTTTTATCCATTTTAGAAAATAAAGTTGTAACTTAACAAAACTTGGAAAACGTCAAGGGGTCTGAATACTTTCCCAATGCAGGGTGTCACATTCTCAAGCAACTCCATTCTTTGGTAAAAAACAAAAAAAACTCCATTCCAAAATAAAAAAATATTGGTGTTAAGAAAAAATAGAAAAAACACTTGATATAAAAATTCCCTGTATGTAATGTATGTTGTGGAATAATACCTGATGGTTTAATATGAAGAGCACTGGATCTGGTCCATAAGGACTTAAAGCTATGAAACAGTGAGAGAGAAGAGGGCAATTCATATTCTGCCCACTGGCTTTCACACAGGACAAATGCATGCACCCACACAGACATGTGAATGCATGCACACACACACACACACACACACACACACACGGGACAAATACACATTCATATTCCACTGTAGCTTTTTTTCCCCCACACGGGACAAATATCTCTGACTGATGGGGGGGAAATGTGTTTTTGTAATGGTTTGTAATCAGGCTGGATTTGAACCCATGGACTCATGTCTGTGTCTCAGATCACTGACTGTTTTTAGAAATTAATATTAGTATACCGTGCAACACGAACTCACACAGATAGATAAATACAGACATATACAAGCATATACTTATACTCTCTCACAGACAGTAATATTCAGTACATAACACACACATAACACCAGTAGAATAGGTTTGTTTTTGGCTCAAGCAAAACGTTCATACAATGCAAAAAGCCTCCAGTCATTCGGGTGAAAACATTACTGTTGTCTATTAGAAACAAGACCTTACCTGTTCACAGGTAGTAGTTTGACACTCCCCACCCACATTGATTCACCCCACAGCCGTGTGTCTTCAAACCTGTCACAAACACGTGAAGATTGTTCATTTAGTAGTGATATTTAGAGCATTCTGTTGGATGCATCTTCATCATCATCATCATCAAGGTGAATCTTTCCCAGGGATTTTTATTGGATTTCAGAGATCTGAATCAATCATATTGTTACTGTACTGTGGACGGTTCGTTTACATCAGACAGTGAATGAGATCAGTCCAGAGACTTTTAATCATATGGTGACAGACCGTTGCTGAGGCAACAAGCTGCCAAGTAAACATCCATGTAAATCAGCAGGTCCGCCCGTAAACTCACGAGAATACGAAGAATGTTCGCACAACGAACGTCGATCCGCGGCTTCGCCAACAACACTGATTTTACCGAGCAGACAGTGGGAGGCGGAGCCATGTCATGGCCACTGTCCAGCTGTTGGACTAAGGCTTGATTTGAAAGATCCAGACCCAGTGTTTCTGTTCATTATGCAACCTGGTGGTTCCAAAGACTCAACTAAAATACAACACAGAAACTTTCTCGACTGCTTCAGAAGGATAAAATCCTACTGTCTATTGAACTTATTTGCTTTTAGTTGGTGCTCCACGAAACATTTGAAAGTGAGTAGCAACAGCTCCACACACACACACACACACACACACACACACACACACACACACACACACACACACACACACACACACACACACACACACACACACACACACACACACACACACACACACACACACACACACACACACACACACACACACAGACATGGAAGAAGACATGAACTACGCACACACCCTACTCTGTTTATTTAACAGTTTTATTGCGCTGACAGACAGAGATAAGAGCCTGTCAGCATGCATCTTCTTTTATGACTTTCCAGAGAATTGAAGAAAAGAAAAGTCAGCCGATGAGAGACAGCGAGAGAGAGAGAGACAGCGACCTTGGAAAATCCTCTGTATTATCATTAACAGCAAACTCGTACATTTCCTCAGTGAAAACAATGTACTGTGCAAATGTCAAATTGGCTTTTTACCAAATTACCGTACGATAGACCACATATTCACCCTGCACACACTAATTGACAAACAAACAAACCAAAAGAAAGGCAAAATGTCTTCTCATGTTTTGCTGATTTCAAAAAAGCGGGTTGACTCAATTTGCCATGAGGGTCTTCAAATTAATGGATAGTGGTGTTGAGGGAAAAACACACGACATTCTAAAATCCATGTACACAAACAGGTGTGTGGTTAAAATTGGCAAAAAACACACAGCTTTCATTCCACAGGGCCGGATGGTGAGACAGGGATGCAGCTTAAGCCCCACCCTCTTAAACATATATATCAACGAATTGATGAGGGCACTAGAACAGTCTGCAGCACCTGGCCTCACCCTACTAGAATCTGAAGTCAAATGTTTACTGTTTGCTGATGATCTGGTGCTTCTGTCCCAAACCAAGTAGGCCCTACAGCAGCACCTAGATCTTCTGCACAAATTCTGTCAGACCTGGGCTCTGACAGTAAATCTCAGTAAGACAAAAAATAATGGTGTTCCAAAAAAGGTCCAGTTGCCAGGACCACAAATACAAATTCCATCTAGACACCGTTGCCCGAGAGCACACAAAAAAACTATACATACCTCTGCCTAAACATCAGCGCCACAGGTAAATTATATGCCATCAAAAGGAACATACAATTCGACATACCAATTAGGATATGGCTAAAAAAATACTTGAATGAGTTATAGAACTCATTGCCCTTTATGGTTGTGAGGTCTGGGGTCCGCTCACCAACCAAGAATTCACAAAATGGGACACACACCAAATTGAGAAAATATCCCCCCTGTACGACATAAAACACCAAATAAAGCACGCAGAGCAGAATTAGACCGACACCTGCTCATTATCAAAATTCAGAAAAGAGCTATTCAATTCTACCACCTAAAAGGACCTGATTCCCAAACCTTCCATAACAAAGCCATCACCTACAGAGAGATGAACCTGGAGAAGAGTCCCCTAAGCAAGCTGATCCTGGGGCTCTGTTCACAAACACAAACACACCTCACAGAGCCCCAGGACAGCAACACAATTAGACCCAACCAAATCATAAGAAAATTAAAAAGAGATTTACTTGACACATTGGAAAGAATTAACAAAAATAAAGGATTAAACTAGAAAGCTATTTGGTCCTAAACAGAGAGAGTATACAGTGGCAGAATACCAGACCACTGTAACTGACCCAAAATTAAGGAAAGCTTTGACTATGTACAGACTCAGTGAGCATAGCCTTGCTATTGAGAAAGGCCGCCGAAGGAAGACCTGGCTCTCAAGAGAGAGCCAGGTCTCTCTTGAGTGTGTGCACACTGCCCACAAAAAAATGGAAATGGAAATTTGAGTGTAATGTTTCTTGTAAATCTTTTAGTGTTAATTTCACTAGCACATGCAAATAAAGCCCCTTAAATAAATAAAAAAATTGAGAGTGACAGACAGCCAGAGAGAGAGAAAAACAGACAGCCAGAGAGAGAGAAAGAGACAGACAGCCAGAGAGAGAAAAAGAGAGACAGACAGCCAGAGAGAGAAAGAGAGACAGACAGCCAGAGAGAGAAAGAGATCAGCCACAGTGTTTCATGTGTTTAATGGATTGTTTGTTAACTTTTGGATTGCAACAAAAATTCGGATCCATTTTTTTTATATAATATACAGCATGTATTCTGTCTCCAGATGTCTATTGCTAGTAACACCATATAACTAAGTACATGTAAAAATAAAAGGTGATCTGATCAACATTCAGCGTCATTTGAATTTGTCTATTTTCTGATTAATGTATTTCTCACATTTTCTCATTCCTGAAACACACAGAATACTTTTGTTTTGGTGGACAATAGGGCTCCCGAGCGGCATGGCGGTCTAAGGCACTGCATCTCAGTGCTAGAGACGTCACTACAGACACCCTGGTTCGATTCCAGGCTGTATCATAACCAACCATGGGAGTCCCATAGGGTGGCGTACAATTGGCTCAGCGTCGTCCGCGTTTGGCCGGTGTAGGCCGTCATTGTAAATACGAATGTGTTCTTAACCGACTTGCCTAGTTAAATAAAATACAAATAAATCAAAATAAAGACATGAGTAACTAGGTTCATTTCACCCTCCGTTGAGAAGATAAAACATAACATACATAATATATTCAGTTTAAATTGCATCTCATTACGACGGGTCAAATCACATAAAAACGTCCTGGCCACCGTGGCCTGCAATCATCCCCTATACTCTTTCCCATGTGATAAGACCTCCATTAAACAGTTTAGTGGGAAATGACCGCAAGGTTGAGCAATGCCAATTTTCTCCACCACACTGATAACAGCATGTACACTACAAGGCCAAAAGTATGTAGATACGCCTTCAGATTAGTGGATGCTGCCATTTCAGCTACAGTCCACCAGTTGCTAACAGGTGTATAAAATCAAGCACACAGCCATGCAATGTCTCCATAGACAAACATTGTCAGTAGAATGGCCTCACTGAAGAGCTCAGTGACTTTCAACGTGGCATCGTCATTAGGATGCCACCTTTCCAGCAAGTCAGTTGATCGAATTTCTGCCCTACTAGAGCTGCCCCGGTCAACTGTAAGTGATGTTATTGTGAAGTGGAAACATCTAGGAGCAACAACGGCTCAGCCACGAAGTGGTGGGCCACACAAGCTCACAGAACGGGACCGCCGAGTGCTGAAGTGTGTATTGGGTAAAAAATCGTCTGTCCTCAGTTGCAACACTCACTACCGAGTTCCAAACTGGCACTAGAAGCAACGTCAGCACAATAACTGTTCGTCGGATGCTTCATGAAACGGGTTTCCATGGCCGAGCAGCCGCACACAAGCTTAAGATCACCATGCTTAATGCCAAGCGTCGGCTGGAGTGGTGTGAAGCTCGCCGCCATTGGACTCTGGAGCAGTGAAAATGCGTTCTCTGGAGTGATGAATCACGCTTCACCATCTGGCAGTACGACGGATAAATTTGGGATTGGCGGATGCCACGAGAACGCGACCTGCCCGGATGCATAGTGACAACTGTAAAGTTTGGTGGAGGAGAAATAATGGTCTGGGGCTGTTTTTCATGGTTTGGGCTAGGCCCCTTAGTTTCATTGAAGGGAAATCTTAATGCTACAGCATACAATGACATTCTTGACAATTCTGTGCTTCCAACTTTGTGGCAACAGTTTGGGGAAGGTCCTTTCCTGTTTCTGCATGACAATATCCCCGTGAACAAAGCGAGGTCCATACAGAAATGGTTTGTCGAGATCGGTGTGGAAGAACTTGATTGGCCTGCACAGAGCCCTGACCTCAACCCCATCGAAAACCTTTGGCATGTATTGGAACACCGACTGCGAGCCAGGCCTAATCGCCCACCATCAGTGCACGACATCACTAATGCTCGAGCCCCAGCAATCTTCCAACATCTAGTGGAAAGCCTTCCCAGAAGAGTGGAGGCTGTTACAGCAGCAAAGGGGGGACCAATTCCATATTAATGCCCATGATTTTGGAATGAGATGTTGGACGAGCATGTATCCACATACTTTTGACCATGTAGTGTATTTGGATAAAACAGTCTGCCAATGAAAACAGGGAGAACCCTCAGACTTATCTCTTACCGAATATTATACTAATGTATTAATGAGATGAACAAATCAAACTTTATTTGTCACGTGCCGAATACAACAAGTGTAGGTAGACCTTACCGTGAAGTGCTTACTTACAAGCCCTTATCCAACAACGCAGTTCAAGAAGAGTTAAAGAAAATATTTACCAAATAAACTAAAGTAAAAAATAACACAAAATAACGAGGCTATATACAGGGGGTACCGGTACCGAGTCAATGTGCGGGAGTACAGGTTAGTCGAGGTAATTTTTACATGTACGTAAGGGTGAAGTGACTATGCATAGATAATAAACAGCGAGTAGCAGCACTGTACAAAACAAATGGAGGGGTGGGGTGTCATTGTAAATAGTCCGGTGGCCATTTGATTAAATTGTTCAGCAGTCTTACGGCTTGGAGGTAGAAGCTGTTAAGGAGCCTTTTGGTCCTAGACTTGGCGCTCCGGTACCGATTGCCGTGCGGTAGCAGAGAAAAGTCTAAGACTTGGGTAACTGGAGTCTTTGACAATTTTTTGGACTTTCCTCTGACACCGCCTGGTATATACAGTGGCAAGAAAAAGTATGTGAACTCTTTTGAATTACCTGGACATCTGCATAAATTGATCATAAAATTTGATCGTATCTTCATCTAACTCACAACAATAGACAAACACAGTCTGCTTAAACTAATAAGACAACAACAATTATACGTTTTCATGTCTTTATTGAACACACCATGTAAACATTCACTGTGCAGGGTGGGAAAAGTATGTGAACCCTTGGTTTTACTAACTGGCTGACACTCCTTTGACAGCAATAACCTCAACCAACCATTTTCTGTAGTTGCGGATCAGACCTGCACAACGGTCAAGAGGAATTTTGGACCATTCCTCTTTACAAAACTGTTTCAGTTCAGCAATATTCTTGGGATGTCTGGTATGAAACACTCTCGAGGTCATGCCACAGCATCTCAATCAGGTTGAGGTCAGGACTCTGACTGGGCCACTCCAGAAGGCATATTTTCTTATGTTGAAGCCATCCTGTTGTTGATTTACTTCTGTGTTTTAGGTCGTTGTCCTGTTGCATCAACCAACTTCTGTTGAGCTTCAATTGGCAGACAGATAACCGTACATTCTCCTGCAAAATGTCTTGATAAACTTGGGAATTCATTTTTCCATCGATGATAGCAAGCTGTCCAGACCCTGAGGCAGCAAAGCAGCTCCAAACCATGATGCTCCCTTCAACATACTTCACAGCTGGGAGGTTTTGATGTTGGTGTGCTGTGCCCTTTTTTTCCCTCCACACATAGTGTTGTGTGTTCCTTCCATACAACTGTAGTTTAATCTGTCCACAGAATATTTTGCCAGTAGCGCTGTGGAACATCCAGGTGCACTTTTGCAAACTTCAGATGTGCAGCAAATGTTTTTTTGGACAGCAGTGGCTTCTCTGTGGTGTCCTCCCATGAACACCATTCTTGTTTAGTGTTTTACGTATCGTAGACTTGTCAACAGAGATGTTAGCATGTCCCACAGATTTCTTTAAGTCTTTAGCTGGAATCTTCTTAACCTCATTGAGCATTCTGACCTGTGATCTTGCAGTCATCTTTGCAGGATGGCCACTCCTAGGGAGAGTAGCAACAGTGCTGAACTTTCTCCATTTATAGACAATTTGTCTACCCGTGGACTGATGAACATCAAAGGCTTTTAGAGATACTTTTGTAATCCTTTCCAGCTTTATGCAAGTCAACAATTCTTAATATTGGGTCTTCTGAGATATTGGTTCACGTCAGGCAATACTTCTTGTGCATAGCAAACTCAAATTTTGTGAATGTTTTTTTACAGGGCAGGGCAGCCGTAACCAACATCTCCAATCTCAATGATTGTACTCCAGGTTAGCTGACTCCTGACTCCAATTAGCTTTTGGAGAAGTAATTAGCCTAGGGGTTCACATACTTTTTCTAACCTACACTGTGAATGTTTAAATGATGTATTCAATATAGACAAGAAAAATACAATAATTTTTGAGTTATTAGTTTAAACAGACTGTGTTTGTCTGTTGTTGTGATTTAGATGAAGATCAGATCTAAATTTATGACCAATTTATGCAGAAATCCAGAAAATTCCAAAGGGTTCACATACTTTTTCTTGCCACTGTAGGTCCTGGATGGCAGAAAACTGGGCCTTACCCACTACCCTCTGTAGCACCTTACGGTCAGATGCTGAGCAGTTGCCATACCAGGCAGTGATGCAACCGGTCAGGATGCTCTCGATGGTGCAGCTGTAGAACTTTTTTGAGGATCTGGGGACCAATGCCAAATCTTTTCAGTCTCCTGAGGGGGAAAAGGTGTTGTCGTGCCCTCTTCACAACTGTCTTGGTGTGTTTTGGACCATGATAGTTCGTTGGTGATGTGGACACCGCTCCACTACAGCCCCGTCGATGGCCTGTTTGGCCCACCTTTTCCTGTAGTCCAAGATCAGCTCTATTGTTTTGCTCACATTGAGAGAGAGGCTGTTGTCCTGTTACCACACTGCCAGGTCTCTGACCTCCTCCCTATAGGCTGTCTCATCGTTGTCGGTGATCAAGCCTACCACTGTTGTGTCGTCAGCAAACTTAATGGTGTTGGAGTCGTGTTGGCCACACAGTGAACAGGGAGTACAGGAGAGGACTAAGTACACACCCCTGAGGGACCCCAATGTTGAGGATCAGCGTGGCAGACGTGTTGTTGTCTACCCTTACCACCTGGGGGCGGCCTATCAGGAAGTCCAGTATCCAGTTGCAGAGGAAGGTGTTTAGTCCCAGGGTCATTAGCTTAGTGATGAGCTTCGTGGGCACTATGGTGTTGAACGCTGAGCTGTAGACAATGAACAGCATTCTCACATAGGTGTTCCTTTTGTCCAGGTGGGAAAGGGCAGTGTGGAGTGCGATTGAGATTGAGTCATCTGTAGATCTGGCGGTATGCGAATTGGAGTGGGTCTAGGGTACTAGTTACTGAAAAGGTGGCATCCCATTGTCCATCTCAAGTGCTCCTTAAAATGGCCCGATATCCATAACATTATCCATGTCCCGATATCTATCCTGGTACCCATTTATGACAGCTTTCCTTTGGTCTTTTACAGGCTGCTTGTTTTGATCTTTGCGAGTGTTTTGGTCAGCCAGGGTGAGGCTTTGGTTACCCACCAAGGAGCACTGCAGGGCACCACTAAGACCGCCTCTATTACACATGATTACAGTAAACACACCAGACATTTGAGGCTAATGGAACTCTCAGATTATAACGGAGCAACCAGATTCTAACTTGTTCTATTCTAGGTTCTATTGATCCTGAAACAGCTTTGAAGGAACTCAGAACTCTGTGCCAAGTCCAGAACAGGCCTTTACAGCCCCTGGGTCTGCGTAGCCTTCTACTCAGCCAACACTGCCACCCAAAACACAACTTGACTAACATCTTAATTAAAGCAATCTCAGGGTAAATGGTGCCTCAAACCATAGGATTATATACTTAAACATTCAAAATGCAGAAAATCCACATTCTTCTTCTATCCAATGACAGATTGAGGTTCCTCCTCTAACCTCCCTACCACTGCACGGTTCACGACCGGTGTCACTAAACAGCTGCTCAATTACCAGCCTGAGCTGGAAGCAGCCAGCCAT
Source organism: Salvelinus fontinalis (assembly GCF_029448725.1). Lineage (NCBI taxonomy): Eukaryota > Metazoa > Chordata > Actinopteri > Salmoniformes > Salmonidae > Salvelinus > Salvelinus fontinalis. The sequence continues at coordinate 12,127,102 of NC_074665.1, forward strand.
GACACCAGCCACAATGGAACCAGGTAGCATTCAGCAGGAAACATCAGCACAGCCAAATTAGCCATGATCTCATTTGTTGCCAAAACAGCCATTAATCCGAGTGGTCGGCGTTGGAATGGGGAACTAAAGTACTAAAGGCCCCAGGGCTCCTACAGGGGTGAGATGACTCAGGTGGAGCGAAGTAGGGGAGAGGGAAGACGATTAAAATCTCTTTGTTCCACAACATTTGTTTTGCCTGAACCCTTGAGTCGGTCTGAATATGAGATCTGATCTGAGACAAAGATGACTCGGGTGTGATGGTTGTCTAAAAGGTGGTGACAGTTGAGCATATAAAAAGGTATTTTTAAGAGATGTTCTGGGTAACCATTTTGATTAGCTGTTCAGGGGTCTTATTGTTCCTTCCAATACGTTATCGTCATTTCCGGTCACAGCTTGTACACTTGTTTACATACTGCTGTGCGGTTTGTTGCTAACGTTTCTTTGCTACCTGCCAACTTTGTTTTTTTTATGTTCTTATCTTTTTTAAATGTTTTTTATGTTTATTTTTCTTTTTAATTACCGTTTTAAAAAAATACTTTTTTCATTAAAAACTTTTTCACTTCGGACGATTTATCTGGACATGGTTCTACAAGACCTCCACCAGCCGAAGCTTCTCACAATATACAGGAGAATGATCGCCTTATGGCGAGGATAGCCGTGTTGCAAGCCCGGCTTCAGACGCAATCGTTAGGCAAGGGAAATTTAAGTGTAGGAAAGGATGAAAGAGCGTCTGTGCCACCAATAAGTACAGATAGTAGTATAAAGCCCTTCGCACAGTCCCCGCAGCTGGATCATTTTCTCATGGTATCTGGAAGGAACTGCTGTAGGAATGCTCAACCGGTGTCGCTCATTCAGCCGACAGAAACATTCAACCGGTTCTCCCCATTAATTAAGCAACGTGTCAGTCTTCTCTGGTCTCTCCTCCACCCGTTACAGAGTCTGAGACACCGAAGCCTCCCACCATTATCTCTGCTCTCATCTTATCTATGAACATAGACAGGGCTCGAACTCCTCTAGCTCCACAATGAGATAGAGTGCAGGCCAGGCAGCAGGCTGTTAGCCACCCTGCCACCTTAGTGGAGTCTGCCACTAGTATAGTCAGTCTAGTCAGCTCAGCTATCCCCATTGAGACCGCGTCTGTGCCTCGATCTAGGTTGGGCCAACATGGGCAAAACTAAACATGGCGGTTTTCGCCTTAGCAATCTCACTAAAAATAAAGACCTCCTCCATTCCTGTCATTATGGAAAGATATTGTGAAATCTCACATCTCAAAATAGGGCTACTTACATTTTAGATCCTTCTCTTCCAAGGCAGTTAAAGTCAGTCAACTAATCACTGATCATAATCTTGATGTGATTGGCCTGACTGAAACATGGCTAAAGCCTGATGAATTTACTGTGATAAATGAGGCCTCTCCTCCTGGTTACACCAGTGACCATATCCCTTAGCGTTCCCGCAAAGGCGGAGGTGTTGCTAACATTTATGATAGCAAATTTCCATTTACAAGAAAAAGACTGCATTTTCGTCTTTTGAGCTTCTAGTCATGAAGTCTTCGCAGCCTACTCAATCACTTTTTATAGCCACTGTTTACAGGCCTCCTGGGCCGTATACAGCATTCCTCACCGAGTTCCCATTGGACCTTGTAGTCATTGCAGATCATATTCAAATTTTTGGTGAGTTTAATATTCACACGGACAGACACACTCCAAAAGGCTCTTGGAGCCATCATCGACTCAGTGGGTTTTGTCCAACATGTCTCCGGACCTAGTCACTGTCACAGTCCTTCTCTGGACCTAGTTTTTTCCTTTGGAAAAAATATTGTGGATCTTAATCATTTTTCTCATAATCCTGGACTATCGGACCACCATTTTATTACGTTTGCAATCGCAACAAGTAATCTGCTCAGACCCCAACCAAGGATCATCAAAAGCCGTTCTATAAATTCTTGGACAACCTAAAGATTCCTAGATGCCCTTCCAGACACCCTCCACCTACCCAAGGACGTCAGAGTACAAAAATCGGTTAACCACCTAAATGAGGAACTAAAATCAAGCTTGCGCAATACCTAGATGCAGCCGTACCCCTAAAAACAAAAAACATTTGTCATAAAAAACTAGCTCTTTGGTATACAGAAAATACCTGAGCCCTGAAGCAAGCGTCCAAAAAATTGGAATGGAAATGGCGCTACACCAAACAGGAAGTCTTCCGACTAGCTTGGAAAGACAGTACCGTGCAGTTTCGAAGAGCCTCTCTGCTGCTCGATCATCTTATTTTTCCAACTTAATTGAGGAGAATAAGAACAATCCAAAATGTAATTTTTATACTATCGCAAAGCTAACCAAAAAGCAGCATTCCCCAAGAGAGGATGGCTTTCACTTCAGCAGTGATAAATTCATGAACTTCTTTGACGAAAAGATCATGATCATTAGAAAGCAAATTACGGACTCCTCTTTAAAGCTGCGTATTTCTCTAAAGCTCAGTTGTCCTGAGTCTGCACAACACTGCCAGGACCTAGGCTCAAGGAAGACACTCAAGTTTTTTAATACTATATCTCTTGACACATTGATGAAAACCGTCTTGGCCTCTAAACCTTCAAGCTGCATACTGGACCCTATTCCAACAAAACCACCTGAAAGAGCTGCTTCTTGTACTTGGCTCTCCTATAATGAATATAATAAACAGCTCCCTATCCACCGGATGGGTACCAAACTCACTAAAAGTGACAGTAATAAAGCCTGTATAGAAAAAGCCAAACCTTGACCCAGAAAATATATATAAAAAATAAAAATATATATAAAAATAATAGCATTTTTTTTTTAAATAAATGTAAAAAATAAAAATAAAAAATAAATAAAAATCGGCCTATTTTGAATCTCTCATCCATCTCAAAATTTGAGAAAAAGCTGTTGCGCAGCCTGCCTGAAGACAAACAATGTATACGAAACGCTTCAGTCTGGTTTTAGACCCCATCATAGCACTGAGACAGCACTCGTGAAGGTGGTAAATTACCTTTTAATGGCGTCAGACCAAGGCTCTGCATCTGTCCTCGTGCTCCTAGACCTTAGAGCTGCTTTTGATACCATCGATCACCACATTCTTTTGGAGCGATTGGAAACCCAAATTGGTCTACATGGACAAGTTTTGGCCTGGTTTAGATCTGTCAAAAAGATATCAGTTTGTCTCTGTGGATGGTTTGTCTTCTGACAAATCAACTGTAAATTTCCGTGTTCCTCAAGGTTACGTTTTATGACCACTATTGTTTTCACTATATATTTGACCTCTTGGTGATGTCATTTGGAAACATAAATCTTAACTTTCACTGCTATGCGGACGATACACAGCTGTACATTTCGATGAAACATGGTGAAGAACCAAAATTTCCCTCCCTGGAAGGCTGTGTTTCAGACATAAGGAAGTAGAAGGCAGCAAATGTTTTAATTTTAAACTCGGACAAAACAGAGATGCTAGTTCTAGGTCCCAAGAAACAAAGCGATCTTCTGTTGGATCTGACAATTAATCTTAATGGTTGTACAGTCATCACAAATAAAACTGAAGGACCTCGGCGTTACTCCGGACCCTTTTCCCATCTTCGTGACATTGCAAAATTTCTGTCCAAAAATGATGCAGAAAAATGTATCCATGCTTTTGTCACTTCTAGATTAGACTACTCCAATGCTCTACTTCCTGGCTACCTGGATAAAGCACAAAATAAAACTTCAGTTAGTACTAAACACGGCTGCTAGAATCTTGACTAGAACCAAAATATTTGATCATATTACTCCAGTGCTAGCCTCTGTACACTGGCTTCCTGTTACGTCTTGGGCTGATTTCAAGGTTTTACTGCTAATCTACAAAGCATTATATGGGCATGCTCCTACCCATCTTTCTGATTTGGTCCTGCCGTACATACCTACACGTACACTACGATCACAAGACGCAGGCCTCCTTACTGTCCAAGCAAACAGCTGGAGGCAGAGATTTCTCGTATAGAGCTCAATTTTTATGGAATGGTCTGCCTATTCATGTGAGAGACGCAGTCTTAATTGAAGACTTATCTCTTCAGTAGGTCCTATGATTGAGTGTAGTCTGGCCCAGGGGTGTGAAGGTGAACGAAAAGGCCCTGGAGTGACGAACCTCCCTTGCCGTCTCTGCCTGGCCGGTTCCCCTCTCTCCACTGGGATTCTCTGCCTCTAACCCTATTACGGGGGCTGAGGCACTGGCTTACTGGTGCTCTTCCATGTCGTCCCTAGGAGGGGTGCGTCACTTGAGTGGGTTGAGTAATTGACGTGATCTTCCTGTCCGGGTTGGCACCCCCCTCGGGTTTGCGCCGTGGGGGAGATCTTCGTGGGCTATACTCAGCCTTGTCTCACGGTAGTAGGTTGGTGGTTGAAGATGTCCCTCTAGTGGTGTGGGGACTATGCTTTGGCAAAGTGGGTGGAGTTATATCCTGCCTGTTTGGGCCTGTCTGGTCACAGTGTCTCCCGACCCCTCCTGTCTCAGCCTCCAGTATTTATGCTGCAATAGTTAATGTGTCGGGGGGCTAGGGTCAGTCTGATATATATGGAGTATTTCTCGTGTCTCATCCGGTGTCCTGTGTGAATTTAAGTAATATCTCTCTCTCGCTCTTTTTCTCTGAGGACCTGAGCCCTAGGACCATGCCTCAGGACTATCTGGCCTGATGACTCCTTGCTGTCCCCAGTCCACCTGGTCATATTGCTGCTCCAGCTTCAACTGTTCTGCCTGCGGGTATGGAACCCTGACCTGTTCGCTGGACGTGCTACCTTGTCCCAGACCTGCTGTTTTGGACTCGCTCTCTACCGCACCTGCTGTCTCAAACTCAATGATCGGCTATGAAAAGCCAACTGACATTTACTCCTGAGGTGCTGACCTGTTGCTCCCTCTACAACCACTGTGATTATTATTATTATTATTATTATTATTATCTGACCCTGCTGGTCATCTATGAACATTTGAACATTTTGGCCATGTTATGTTATAATCTTCACCCGGCACAGCCAGAAGAGGACTGGCCACCCCTCATAGCCTGGTTCCTCTCTAGGTTTCTTCCCAGGTTACGGCCTTTCTAGGGAGTTTTTCCAAGCCACCGTGCTTCTACATCTGCATTGCTTGCTATTTTGGGTTTTTGGCTGGGTTTCTGTACAGTGCCTTGCGGTCAGAGGCCAAGCAGTTGCCATACCAGGCAGTGATGCATGATGCTCTCGATGGTGTAGCTGTAAAACCTTTTGAGGATCTGAGGACCCATGCCAAATATTTTCAGTAATAAGCTTTGTCGCGCCCTCTTCACGACTGTCTTGGTGTACTTGGACCATGTTAGTTTGTTGGTGATGTGCACACCAAGGAACTTGAAGATCTTAACCTGCTCCGCTACAGTCCAATCGATGAGAATGGGGGCGTGCTCGGTCCTCCTTTTCCTGTAGTCCACAATCATCTCCTTTGTATTGATCATATTGAGGGAGTGGCTGTTGTCCTGGCACCACCCGGCCAGGTCTCTGACCTCCTCCCTATAGGCTGTGTCATCGTTGTCGGTGATCAGGCCTACCACTGTTGTTACATCAGCAAACTGATGATGGTGTTGGAGTCGTGCCTGGCCGTGCAGTCATGACTGAACAGGGAGTACAGGAGGGGACTGAGCACACACCCCTAAGGTGTTGAGGATCAGCGTGGCGGACGTGTTGTTATCTACCCTTACCACATAGTGGCGGCCCATTAGGAAGTCCAGGATCCAGTTGCAGAGGGAGATGTTTAGTCCCAAGGTCCTTAGCTTAGGAATAAACACTATGGTGTTGAACGCTGAACTGTAGTCAATGAAAAGCATTCTCATATAGGTGTTCCTTTTGTCCAGGTGGGAAATGGCAGTGTGGAGTGCAATAGAGATTGCATAATTTCGGCAGTCATTTAGGCAGGTTACCTTAGTGTTCTTGGGCACAGGGACTATGGTGGTCTGCTTGAAACATGTTGGTATTACAGACTCAGACAGGGAGAGGTTGAAAATGTCAGTTGGTCAGCGCATGCTCGGAGTACACACGTCCTGGTAATCCGTCAGGCCCAGCGGCCTTGTTAATGTTGACCTGTTTAAAAGGTCTTACTCACATCGGCTGCGGAAAGCATGATCACACAGTCATCCGGAACAGCTGATGCTTTCATGCACGTTTCAGTTTTACTTGCCTCATAGCGAGCATAGAAGTTATTTAGCTCGCCTATTAGGCTTGTGTCACTGAGCAGCTCTCAGCTGTGCTTCCCTTTGTAGTCTGTAATAGTTTGCAAGCCCTACAACATCCGACGAGTGTCGGAGCTGGTGTAGTACAATTTGATCTTAGTCCTATATTGATGCTTTATATTTGATGGTTCTTCGGAGGGCATAGCAGGATTTATTTTAACCTTCTGGGTTAAAGTCCCGCTCCTTGAAAGCAGCAGCTCTACCCTTTAGCTCAGTGCGGATGTTGCCTGTAATCCCTGGCTTCTGGTTGGGGTATGTATGTACAGTCACTGTGGGGACGATGTCCTCGATGCACTTATTAATAAAGCCAGCGACTGATGGTGTACTCCTCAATGCCATCGGAAGAATCCCGGAACATATTCCAGTCTGTGTTAGCAAAACAGTCCTGTAGTTTAGCATCTGCTTCACCTGACCACTTTTTATTATAGATCGAGTCACTGGTGCTTCCTGCTTTAGTTTTTGCTTGTAAGCAGGAATCAGGAGGATAGATTTATGGTCAGATTTGCCAAATGGAGGGTGAGCTTTGTACGCATCTCTGTAATTTTCCATGCATTAGAGTCCCCGGCCACTAGGAGCGCCGCCTCTGGATGAGCGTTTTCCTGTTTGCTTATGGCGGAATACAGCTCATCATTTAGTGCCAGGCTCGGTTTGTGATGGTATGTAGACAGCTACGAAAAATACAGATGAAAACTCTCTAGGTAGATAGAGTATCTCATGATAAGCTGGAGACCACACCACGATACCTCCTTAGATATCGTGTACCAGCTATTGTTTACAAATATACATAACCCCCGCCCCATGTCTTACCAGAGGCTGCTGTTCTATCCTGCCGATAGAGTGTATAACCCGCCAGCTGTATGTTCTTAATGTCGTCGTTCAGCCACGACTCGTGAAACATAAGATATTACAATATTTTATGTCCCGTTGGTAGGATATACGCGTTTTCAGTTCGTCCCATTTATTTTCCAGCGATTGAACGTTAGTTAGCAGAACGGAAGGCAAGGGCAGATTAGCCACTCGTCTCCTGATCCTCACAAGGCATCCTGATCTCTTTCCGCGAAACCTACGTTTCCTTTTCCAGCGAATCACAGGGATCTGGGGCTGGTCGGGTGTCTGTAGTATCTCCCTCGCGTCTGACTCATTGAAGAAGAACTCCTCGTCCAGTTTGAGGGGAGTAATCCCAGTTCTGATGTCCAGAAGCTCTTTTCAGTCATAAGAGACGGTAGCAGGAACATTATGGACAAAACAAGTTATGAACAACGCGTAAAAACAAACAATTTTTTTATTTTTTATTTTACCGTTATTTTACCAGGTAAGTTGACTGAGAACACGTTCTCATTTGCAGCAACGACCTGGGGAATAGTTACAGGGGAGAGGAGGGGGATGAATGAGTCAATTGTAAACTGGGGATTATTAGGTGACCATGATGGTTTGAGGGCCAGATTGGGAATTTAGCCAGGACACCGGGGTTAACACCCCTACTCTTACGATAAGTGCCATGGGATCTTTAATGACCTCAGAGAGTCAGGACACCCGTTTAACGTCCCATCCGAAAGACGGCACCCTACACAGGGCAGTGTCCCCAATCACTGCCCTGGGGCATTGGGATATTTTTTAGACCAGAGGAAAGAGTGCCTCCTACTGGCCCTCCAACACCACTTCCAGCAGCATCTGGTCTCCCATCCAGGGCCTGACCAGGACCAACCCTGCTTAGCTTCAGAAGCAAGCCAGTAGTGGTATGCAGGGTGGTATGCTGCTGGTAAAAAAATAACATAGTTGGTTAAGAGCCGATAAGACGGCAGCCATCCCCTCCCACGCCATCTTCAAATGGCCGTCCTAATTTCTATTAGGGGACAAATGAACGATTGTGGCATTTTCACTCATAAAAATGACAAAGATACAACCAAATATTATAGAGAGTAACGGATGTTTTCTATGATAGTTTGTTATTACATTGTTTCCATGGTGAGACTCCTTCTGTGTGTGACCATATGACCAATCCGTCTCTCTCTCCCTCTGAGCAGATGGAGCATATTCACCTATCCTGGCTGACAACACAGAGGTGGAGCCCAGACAGCAGGCAGACAAGGACCTGGACCATGTCCAACTTCCAACTTCCATGTCTCACTCCCCCTCTCTCTAAGCTTCCATCACTCTCTCCCTCTACTTTCTCTCCCCACTCCCTCCCTCTCTCGTCTAACAATGATAAGACGTCATATAACGGCTCATATAAAGTAGACATAGGACATGTCGCGCTAAGTGCTACAAACATCTGGTATTTCAGACAACAGATGACTATGACTTTGTAGGTCTCAAAGTCTAAGTCTAAAAGTAGATATCTATTCAAAACAAAATACAAAAAATATGTGTTATATTTGAGATTATTCAAAGTAGTCACCCTTTGCCTTGACAGCTTTGCACACTCTTGGCATTCTCTCAACCAGCTTCATGAGGTAGTCACATGGAATGCATTTCAATTAATACGTGTGCCTTGTTAAAAGTTACATTTGTGGAATTTATTTCCTTCTTAATGCGTTTGAGCCAATCAGTTGTATTGTGACAAGGTAGGGGTGGTATACAGAATATAGCCCTATTTGGTAAAAGACCAAGTACATATTATGGCAAGAACACCTCAAATAAGCAAAGAGAAATGACAGTCAATCATTACTTTAAGACTCAAAGGTAATTCAATCAGGAACATTTCAAGAACTGAAAGTTTCAAGTGCAATCACAAAAACCATCAAGCGGTATGATGAAACTGGCTTTCATGAGGACCGCCACAGGAAAGGAAGACCCAAAGTTACCTCTGCTGCAGAGGATACGTTCATTAGAGTTAACTGCACCTCAGATTGCAGCCCAAGTAAATGCTTCACAGAGTTCAAGTAACAGACACATCTCAACATCAATTGTTCAGAGGAGACTGTGTGAATCAGGCCTTTATGGTCAAATTGCTGCAAAGAAACCAATTCTAAAGGACACCAATAAGAGACTGGCTTGGGCCAAGAAACACGAACAATGAACATTAGACCGGTGGAAAGTCCAAATTTGACATTTTGGGTTCCAACTCGCAAAGACACGGCGGTTGGAAGCTGGTTGAGAGAATGCCAAGAGTGTGCAAAGCTGTAATCAAGGCAAAGGCTGGCTACTTTGAAGAATTTAAAATATATTTGTTACATTTTTGGGGGGTTAGTACATGATTCCACATCTGTTATTTCATAGTTGATGTCTTCACCATTATTCTACAATGTAGAAAATAGTACAAATATAGAAAAACCTTGGAATTTTTGACTGGTACTGTATCCTTGCCATAAAACTGCCAAGCTTTGTCAAGCAAGCCCTTATTGATCTCTGTCAAGTAACTACACACTAACAGCAAAGTAAATAGCCATTAGACATTAGTATTTCCTCCATGTAAACTGTAAGGGAGTTCAACGCTGGAAGGAAGAAAACATGGGGAACCCCACATTAACTAAGCCAGTTGTATTGTTTGTTTACTTGGGGCTGGGCTGTCCAACAAACAGATGAGCCCCTCTCACCACAGCTCATATAGACGTTTGTTTACTTCTGTTGAGAGTAGGTCACTGGTGGGGAATGCAGGCTGTTTAGGGCGGGAAGCTGTTGATGTTTTCTGTGTGTGGCTGGTAGGCCCCGTAGTACTTAAGTTCTATACATGTTTTTACTTCAGGGCCACCGTATGTAAACTCGGTACGAAAACTAATTTAGAAAACATACGAGGTAAATAAGAAAATGTTGAAATGTTTATGCAAATGTGATTAGTAATCTAATGGTTCTTCGTGTCAACAAATATTGATTGAAAACATCTGGGTGATGTGTGAGCTCACTGCGTTCTTACAGACAGAGAATTTTGCAATACAACACTGGTCCAATCACTCAGAATAACAACCTACTGACAAGGTAGAGATTTTTTTTTTTAAACAAAGTTATCAGTTAGATTGCAACATATGCCAATGCTGTAATAGTTCATTACAACAAACATACAACAACAACAACAAAAAAAGAGTTTGGAAATGTCTAGAATGTTAAGTTGTGTGGACGGTGTGCGTCGTCATGTAAATTCTGGATTATATTTCCACTATAAACACTAAGTAGTGTTGTTTTTAAAGCATTCTTTCAACTAAATATTTACATCTGATAGTGGTGATGTTGTCCATTTAATTTGACCAGATGTTTAGGTACATTCAGTGGTGGAAAATTACACAATTGTCATACTTGAGTAAAAGTAAAGGTACCTTAATAGAAAATGACTCAAGTTAAAGTGAAAGTCACCCAGTAAAATACTACCTCAGCAAAAGTTTAAAAGTATGGTTTTAAATATACTGTGCTTAAATATCAAAAGTAAATGTAATTGCTATAATATAATTACTTAATCGAACCAAAACAACTCATTCCTTTATTTACAATGTTACATCAAATCAAATGTATTTATAAAACCCTTCGTACAATCAGCTGATATCTCAAAGTGCTGTACAGAAACCCAGCCTAAAACCCCAAACAGCAAGCAATACATAACACTAAGATCTGAGAACAATATTTTTGTGACCAAATGTTTAATTTTGTCGTTATAATACGGTTGTTAGCAACATGTGAAAAATGTATGTGGAAATCTGTTGCAGCTTAAGTCAACTACAAAACCCGCAATGCTCTCTCTATGAGCTGGCTGGCTAGCTAGCTACAATAGGTAGCTAGCTAGCAAGCAAACGTAGCTACACACAATAATACCAAAATCAATATCAGCATGTAAAGTAGCTAGTTAGCTGTAGAATCACCTAAAACAAACTGCACTATCAATTTAGGAGTCTACAATCTCACCATGTTCAACCTGGCAGATTGATGTGCCTCACAGAGTGGAGATGACCAGGGATGTTCTCTTGATAAGTGTATGAATTGGACCATTCAAAATGTACTTTTGGGTGTCAGGGAAAATGTACATTACATTTTAAAATAAAAAGTACATTGTTTTCTTTAGGAATATAGTGGAGTAAAAGTAAATGTCAAAAATATGAATACTAAAGTACAGGGGGAAAAAAATGACTAAAGTTGTACTTTAAAGTATTTTTACACCACTGGATACATTCCACAGCCAATTATTTTCGAACACAACTGTATCAGATTGAAAGAATAACATACATTTAACAGGGACAGCGCACATGAATCAACGCCTAAGTGCCGGAGTTAGCAACAAAGCAAATTTTCATCTGTAGATATCACATCTCTCTACTCAATCTTACATCATTGCAAATGTATAGACAAGAACCATTTAATCATAATGCCAAATATGCTTTTAGTCACTTTTACAACCCAGTTCAAATTGTCTGTTTAGTTCTATGGCATTAGAAAGGGTAAATATTTGTTTTTATAAAAGGAAACGTTGTTCGATCAAAGAGAGAAAAATATATTTCAAAGATTAATTCTTAAGAGGTGCTATAAGCATTTGACAGCTTAATGGTATCTTGTTGATGACATCATTTGTTCACAAGTGTAACGTAGCATGTACTTTACACACATCTCTGAGGATTTGAAAGAGATATGAAGCCTGAGTTTACTGTCCAATAAAGCAGTAAAAAAAAAAAAAAACACAACCATTAGTGGATAACAGAATACACTTTTACGATGAAGCCACAAAAGTGATTTAAAAAAAACAACTTTGTAACGATAGTCATTTTCTTCCTCCTCCTCGGACGACGAGAGACGAGACGGTTCGGACCAATACACAGAGTGGTTAGTTTCCATAGTGATTTAATATACAACAAAACAATATGAGATACAAAATAACAAAACAAACTACCGTGACAGTCCCGTGTGGCGAAACACTGACACAAGAACAATCACCCACAAAAACCCAACACCAAACAGGCTACCTTAATATGGTTCTCAATCAGGGACAACGATTGACAGCTGCCTCTGATTGAAAACCATATCAGGTCAAACACAGAAATAGACTAACCAGACACAAAACATAGAATGCCCACCCAACTCACGTCTTGACACACTAAAACAAACAATTAACACAATAACTAGGGTCAGAACGTGACAAACTTGATTAACTGACGGTTCGTAATCACACAAATATTAAGAATCTCAATCTCCATACACTGAGTATAGGAAGGAACACCTTCCTAATATTGAGTTGCAGCCGCGTCTGCTCTCAGAACAGCCTCAATTCGTCAAGGCATCTTCTATCTTCTGTTCGTGCCAATATTTCTAGCATAGTTTTAGCCCTGTGATAGGAATCAACACACAGTGAAGCAGCATCCGAGCATCTGTATGTAATTACTGGGATGTAGTGTATGTGTGTAATATAGAAGCAGCATTATGGTCTAGAGGGTTCTGGTTTCATGGCCACTCTCCCTGTTGTGCCTCTTTATAGGTCTTGGTGATCAGTGGCTAGATCTCGATAAGCCCAATAAAGCTGTATTTATTTCCACAGTTATTTTGCCAGGTTTACTCCAGAGATCTTATCAGCTTTGTGGAAGATATTTACTGATGCTGAACACTGGGGTCAAACAGCTTTGGTGAAACGTGACAAACATTGACATGAATGGCAGAATAAATCTATATCAAATTGTCTTTGTCACATACATGTTTAGCAGATGTTATTGCAGGTGTAGCAAAATGCTTGTGAACTAGAAGCGAAGCAGCCCACTGTCAGCGCCATCATAACGATAGATGTAGAATTGTGGGTAAGACGTTTATGTTGAGTTTAAATACCCTAAGTATTTGGTATGGGGAGTAATGGAAGACAACCTAAGAGCAGATTTGACACAACATAACCACATGAATCCACCTAGGATTTCTGATAGATGTAATGTACATATTTAGAGACATAAAATACAGCAAAACCCTTTATGAACTGCAATATCATGCAGCTGGCATTGACCACATGTACTGCGACTGGTTGGGTTTACTGCAGTTCAGCCTGAGGTAGCTGATCCGCTACGGAAGAGAAGAGTAGAGACTGACGGCACCAACATAATGTCATCAAATGTCTTATATATTTGGAGCAGTTTATCAATGTATGGGTCAAAGGGAAGCTGGAATTAACCAAGGGAATGGTAAAATATTCTAACATCTCAGTCCAAATGTGGATAATTTCTCAATCAACTCAAACCCCTTTAAAACCTTGTCGCAAAAAAAACCCGCCAAAATATTAACCAAATTCAGCTGCAACATTCCATAATCACAACTTAAACCATTTTGCGCAAAGTAGCAGAATAAACATATTAATCGTTTGTAAAGGTGATGCTGAACCTGGCAGGAGCCTAGGTCTCTACTTCGTGGGCTTTTGAGACTTATTTAAAAAATACCACATTTTCAATTAAAGTTTATGTCTATATTAGGTACTAAGCTTCTGCTATAAATATTGTAACATTAATCATTTTTATATGAAAAGTGTTAATTACACAACAAATAACTTTGCCGATCTCACCTAGAGAATTATGAAAAGACAAAACTCTCAACGATCTACTTTAGTGTGTATTATGACTGGAAATAAACCGATCGCAACCCTAAAACATCATTAAGACATACCTGTAATGTTGCAGCTGAGTCTGGATCCAGCCAGGGTCTCCATCCGAGGACAGCAGGGTTAGGCTGACTGTGTATGGGTGTCTTCCAGTCAGACCAGAGTCTGATGCTTGTTCCTCCCCTCCCTCTCAGATGAATGCGGTCTATTGTTTTTTTAAAGATATTTCAAGTTTAATTAGGTTTGAAGGACAAAGGACTGGTTCAGGCTGTGGTCTTCTGGTCTCTCTGCTTTAGTGAAGGCTCTTGGACTGCTCCTCTACCCGAGCACCCCAGTGAGGTCAGTTCTGGACCTGGAGCGATGGAAGTCTCGTTTTCAACTCTTTGGTACAGGAGAGACTTCAGTTGACCACAGAGGTGGCTGCTGCTGAGGAGAAGGAGGGGGTAAATATGTGAATGTGTTTGAAACCGACAGTGATTGGTGCAATTGTAGCGGTTCCTGTCTTCATCTACACCCAGTAATGTAATTTAGCTGTTTTCGATGGCCACAGAACCATCCTGCAACTGTGAACGTGTATAACATAGGCTAAGTGAACACAATTAATAAGTAATTCACTTAGTAGTCTGGGGAAGGGTAAACGCATGCTAATAAAAACACTACTGCTACAACTACACTGTCAACAGTACTCGTAGTTCTTCAGGTCACAATACATTGAAGTTCACTTTAACCTGAGTTAAAAGGATAATATCATGCATCTACTGCAGATCCAGGATGTGTGTGTGCCGATCCAGGATGTGTGTGTGCAGTTCCAGGATGTGTGTGTGCAGGTCCAGGATGTGTGTGTGCAGGTCCAGGGTGTGCGTGTGCAGGTCCTGGATGTGCAGGTCCAGGGTGTGTGTGTGCAGGTCCAGGGTGTGCAGGTCCAGGGTGTGCAGGTCCAGGGTGTGCGTGTGCAGGATGTGCAGGTCCAGGATGTGCAGGTCCAGGATGTGCAGGTCCAGGATGTGCGTGTGCAGGTCCAGGATGTGCGTATGCAGGATGTGCAGGTCCAGGATGTGCAGGTCCAGGATGTGCAGGTCCAGGATGTGCGTATGCAGGATGTGCAGGTCCAGGATGTGCAGGTCCAGGATGTGCAGGTCCAGGATGTGCATGTGCAGGTCCAGGATGTGCAGGTCCAGGATGTGCAGGTCCAGGATGTGCAGGTCCAGGATGTGCATGTGCAGGTCCAGGATGTGCAGGTCCAGGATGTGCAGGTCCAGGATGTGCGTGTGCAGGTCCAGGATGTGCAGGTCCAGGATGTGCAGGTCCAGGATGTGCGTGTGCAGGTCCAGGATGTGCAGGTCCAGGATGTGCATGTGCAAGTCCAGGATGTGCGTGTGCAAGTCCAGGATGTGCGTGTGCAAGTCCAGGATGTGCGTGTGCAAGTCCAGGATGTGCGTGTGCAAGTCCAGGATGTGCTTGTGCAAGTCCAGGATGTGCTTGTGCAAGTCCAGGATGTGCTTGTGCAAGTCCAGGATGTGCGTGTGCAAGTCCAGGATGTGCGTGTGCAAGTCCAGGATGTGCGTGTGCAAGTCCAGGATGTGCGTGTGCAAGTCCAGGATGTGCGTGTGCAAGTCCAGGATGTGCGTGTGCAAGTCCAGGATGTGCGTGTGTGGTATTAAATGAAATTGACAGTACCTCACACGATACAGATTAAAACTAAGCACAGATCAGTGGTCAAAAACAGATGTTTTACATTTGAGCCTGCTTCTGCATAACTTAAATACTCATAGTATTCAACCAACGACTACAACGGAATTATCACAAATAGGATCTCAGAAAAATATATCGCTAATTCAAATCTCCTTAACTTTGAAATCATAATTGGATATGTGTCAATACATGTAAGGATCTAATCGACACGCACATTACACAACATTGCTAGTATGCGATGTTAAGTATGCAGTGTTAGTTTCCTACTTTAAGTTTCAAGTTTGTTTTAATATCACATGCACAAGTACAGTGAAATGCCTTTCTTGCAAGCACTATACTCAACAATGCAGTAATCAATATCAATGTATTACTGAACAAAAATATAAAGCAACATGTAAAGTGTTGGTCCCATGTTTCATGAGCTGAAATAAAAGATCTCAGAAACGTTCCATACGCACAAAAAGCTTATTTCTTTCAAATGTTGTGCACAAATTTGTTTACATCCCTGTTAGTCAGCATTTCTCCTTTGCCAGGATAATCCATCCCCCTGACAGGTGTGGCATACAGTGAGGGAAAAAGGTATTTGATCCCCTGCTGATTTTGTACGTTTGTCCACTGACAAAGAAATGATCAGTCTATAATTTTAATGGTAGGTTCATTTGAACAGTGAGAGATAGAATAACAACAAAAATCCAGAAAAACGCATGTCAAAAATGTTATAAATTGATTTGCATTTTAATGAGGGAAATAAGTATTTGACCCCCTCTCAATCAGAAAGATTTCTGGCTCCCAGGTGTCTTTTATACAGGTAACGAGCTGAGATTTTCTGGACCTTCCTTTCACACTGCCTGATATAGCTCCTGAATGTCAGGGAGCTCGGTCCTAGTGATGTATTGGGCTATTCTCACTCCCCTCTGTAGTGCCATGCCGTCGAGGGCGGTGCTTCTGCCATACCAAGCAGTGATGCAGCCAGTCAAGATGCTCTCAATGGTACAGCTGTAGAACTTTGAGGATTTGAGGACCCATGCCAAACTTGTCCAACTTCCTGAGGGGGAAGAGGCACTGGTGCACCTTCTTTACGACTGTGCACGTCGTGTGTGGACCATTTGAAGTCCTAAGTGATTTGGACACCGAGGAACTTGAGACTCTCGACCCGATCCACTGTAGCCCCGTCGATGTGGATGAGGGCATGCCTCCCCCCCCCCCTTCCTGTGGTGTAAACATTAGTTCAAGGCCCACACGTAAAAGACAATGAAGTTGTGAACTAAAATAGTCGACAATATATGTATATTCTAATTGCAACATTATTACTATTTTCAAATTGATGGTCGGATATTACTTCTATGCTTCCCAAGATAAGCCTACAGCCTATTTGCTAGCCCGTTACTCTCTATCCAACTGAACAGTGATGTCTAAAGGAGGAGCAAGTGTTAAATTGATCAGTGTCTCTGACAGACGCCAACGAGAGACAGTTATCAGTGTCTCTGACAGACGCCAACAAGAGACAGTTCGAGTGTCTCTGACAGACGCCAACGAGAGACACTTATCAGAGTGTCTCTGACAGACGCCAACGAGAGACAGTTATCAGAGTGTCTCTGACAGACGCCAACGAGAGACAGTTATCAGAGTGTCTCTGACAGACGCCAACGAGAGACAGTTATCAGAGTGTCTCTGACAGACGCCAACGAGAGACAGTTATCAGAGTGTCTCTGACAGACGCCAACGAGAGACAGTTATCAGAGTGTCTCTGACAGAAGCCGGATACCATGGAAACCAGAGTGGGAAAAGGCCTAACAGGAGAATAGCAACTTTTGGACAGAATAGCAGGGCTTTGACTAACTTAAAACGGACACATGGAACTTATCTGCCAGGAAAGTTAGGCCTATTGACAAATTAGAACATAAAATGACATGTAGGGTGAGAATGTGAGGTGTGGTGATACTCATAGCAGTCACTGTGTGTATAACCTTACGTGCCAGTCACAGAACTGTGAAAAGACACTACGGTGTACATTTTTCAGATCTTAGCTCCTCCTCCACCAACAGAGACCTCCTGCATGTTTTAATAAAATTGACAGTAGCAGTCTGAGTCATTCTTGTTTAATATTATATATATATCCAGCTATGTCTCCAATATGATGATCTAGAGACGCTGTGTGACGACAGAGAGTGAGCCCTATGAAACATTAGTGAAGCACTCAGCCTAAGCCTCAAATACTGAAACGGCATTCACTTCATTTAAATGATCTGTCTGCAAATAAAACGTCTGCGATGTGACTTCTCCTCCATCCAAAGCTGCTTTTATCTGGGCCACAGATAGGGAACATTGAAGTTAACAAAAGCCATGTCCCGCTCCCAAGTATATCCAATATAGAAATGACTCCAGGCCCTAATGGCTTACCTCACCCAGTGATATTCAGCCTAAATCGAGCCTCTCTCTGGGCTCTGCTGGATTTGAGAGAGGAACACATGAAGCGCAATGATATTGTTACTTCAGTTGAGAGGAATTTCTATGGAATCAAAGACAAACCCCAGGAGAAGATTGTCGAAATCAGACAGAGCAACAAACACACACACAATCCTCTCCACTACAGCTCGGCTGTTACCAGCTGTCACCAGAGATAGACAAGACCACCACTTGCCAGTGACTTCATTTGTTCATTTAGCAAACAAGACAGCTCTTAATCTAGTGACTTTATCACTCAACACACCTACATTTATTTCTTTAGTTAGCTTAAAATATTTAGAATTCTCTCAGTCTCATGGAAAAATGTGTACAAAAGCATGAGATTAGCTATTAAAGAAAAATCAAATTTCTCTGCCTCATGGCGAAATGTGTAGATCTGCAGGAAATTACAGTAGCTTTAAAAATAGCAAAACAATCTCAGCCTCATGGCAAAATGTGTAGAAGAGCATGAGATTAGCTATAAAACTGGAGATTTTTCTCTTTGAACCATAGCAAATTGTAGGAAGTTAGCAATTTCTGGCTAAACTACTTATTTCTGGACAAACAGATGGAAAAAGGGTTTTAGAAAAAAAGAAAAAAAATGTAAGACCCCTGCCAAATAATATTAACACATACAGTGCATTTGGAAAGTATTCAGACCCCTTGACTTTTTCCACATTACAGCCTTATTCTAAAATGGATTAAATAGTTTCCCCCCTTATCAATCTACACACAATACCCCATAATGACAACAAAAAAAACAGGTTTTAAACATTTTTGAAAATGCATTAAAAATATAAAACTGAAATATCACATTTGCATAAGTATTCAGACCCCTCACTCAGTACTTTGTTGAAGCACCTTTGACAGTGATTACAGCCTCGAGTATTCTTGGGTATGACGCTACAAACTTGGTACAAGTGTATTTGGGGAGTTTCTCCCATTTTTCTCTGCAGATCCTCTCAAGCTCTGTCAGGTTGGGAGCATCGCTGCACAGCTATTTTCAGGTCTCTCCAGAGAGGTCTCTTTGCCTTGATTCTGACTAGTCTCCCAGTCCCTGCCGCTGAAAAACATCCCCACAGCATAATGTTTCCACCACCATGCTTCACCGTAGGGATGGTGCCAGATTTCCTCCAGACGTGACGCTTGGCATTCAGGCCAAAGAGTCCAGTCTTGGCTTTATCAGACCAGAGAATCTTGTTTCTTATGGTCTGAGATTCTTTATGTGCCTTTTGGAAAACTCCAAGCGGACTTTCATGTGCCTTTTACTGAGGAGTGGCTTCCATCTGGCCACTACCATACAGGCCTGATTGGTGGAGTGCTGCAGAGATGGTTGTCCTTCTGGAAGGTTCTCCCATCTCCACAGAGGAACTCTGGAGGTCTGTAAGAGTGACCATCAGGTTCCTGGTAACCTCCCTGACCAAGGCCCTTCTCACCTGATTGATCAGTTTGGCCAGGCGGCCAGCTCTACTGTAGTAGTTGGTGGTTCCAAACATCTTCCATTTCAGAATGATGGAGGCCACTGTGTTCTTGGGAACCTTCAATGCTCCAGACATTTTTTGGTACCCTTCCCCAGATCTGTGCCTCGACACAACCCTGTCTTGGAGCTCTACGGACAATTCCTTCGACCTCATGGCTTGGTTTTTGCTCTGACATGCACTGTCAACTGTGGGACCTTACAGACAGATGTGCCCCTTTCCAAATAATGTCCAATCAATTGAGTTTACCACAGGTGGCCTCCAAATCAGGTTGTAGAAACATCTCAAGGATGATCAATGAAAACAGGATGCACTTGAGCTCAATTTCGAGTCTCATAGCAAAGGGTCTGAATAGTTATGTAAATAAGGTATTTGTTTATTTTTTTTAAATAAAAATAAAAAAACAGTTTTTGCTTTGTCATTATGGGGTATTGTGTGTAGATTGATGGGGATATTGTTTTATTTAATCCATTTTAGAACAAGGCTGTAAGGAAACAAAATGTGGAAAGAGTCAAGGGGTCTGAATACTTTCCCAATGCACTGTATATAGTTTGAGAAATGATTTCCCTTCTGTAATTTTAAGAAACATTGCCTTGTAAATCCATTAAAAACACATTTTCTCTTTATATAACTTTTTATTTTATGATGAGGCATACAATGCCTTCAGAAATTTCACACCCCTTGACTTTTTCCACATTGTGTTGTTACAGCCTGAATTAAAAATGATTGATTTTTGATTTTGTGTCACTGGCCGACACACAACACCCAAAAATGTCAAAGTGGAATTAATATTTAAAAAATGTTAACAAATGAACGAACAGAAAAGCTGAAATGTCGAGTCAATAAGTATTCAAACCTTTTATTGTGGCAAGATTAAATAAGTAAAAATGTGCTTAACAAGTCGCATAGTAAGTTGCATGGACACACTCTGAGTGCAATAATAATGATTAACATGATTTTTTAATGACTACCTCATCTCTGTACCCCACACATACAATTATCTCTAAGAACCCTCAGTCAAGCAGTGAGTTTCAAACACAGATTCAACCACAAAGACCAGGGAGGTTTTCCACTGCCTAGCAAAGGGCACCATTTGGTAGATAAAACATTGTCTGGGGGCAAATCCAATCCAACACATTACTAAGTACCACTCTTCATATTTTCAAGCATGGTGGTGGCTGCATCAAGTTATGGATATGCTTGCCATCAGCAACGACTAAGGTTGTTTTTTAGGACAGGCAAAATCCTAGAGGAAAACCTGGTTCAGTCTGCTTTCCAACAGACACTGGAAGACAAATTTCACCTCTCAGCAGGAAAATAACCTAAAACAGGCCAAACCTACACTGGAGTTGCTTACCAAGACGACATTGAATGTTCCTGGGTGTACGGCTGGGCGATATGGCCCAGCCGTACACAGCGTAACATCGTAGACAGCATAGCTAATGGAGCTAACGTGTTTGGAAACCCGCTACACACAGCGTAACATCGTAGACAGCATAGCTAATGGAGCTAACGTGTTTGGAAACCCGCTACACACAGCGTAACATCATAGACAGCATAGCTAATGGGGCTAACGTGTTTGGAAACCCACTACACACAGCGTAACATCGTAGCCAGCATAGCTAATGGAGCTAACGTGTTTGGAAACCCACTACAATTATGCAGTAATGTTACAGTGTACAGACACCCCATTCTTTCTGCAGGCATCTTTGAATCTGAATTCGGCGCAGATATTTAACAGAGTTTTTGGAAAAACGTGTTCGCATAAACTCAGGAGATTTACACCGAAAAATTCACAAAAACACATTTACTGGAAAAACTGAGCAGATGCAAAGACAGTAATTCTGTGTAAATTGTTCCAAGTAATCCTCGTGCATAGAGCTGTATGGTTTGTTTAAACTTTTAAAATCAATGGTTTTTGGTTTGGCATACATTTTACAGTGAGAAATCTGAGTCTCAGTGTAATTCTGTTAGTGTGGAATTACCCAGCATGTAATCGTTGAAACGGATTCTAAATCTGATTACAGAACAATACCCATAGGCCGTGAAGAAGGCAGTTTGAACAAGTCCAGGACACTTTCAAAGCAAAAAAATAAAAAAATAAAAAAATAACTGTCATTGTTCTAAATCGTGTTTTGCCCATAATAGCAAGTTAACTACTTCTACTTTTTAAGATATGAAAACATTTGAACACGTCGGGTTAGCTCACATTGCATGGTGCAATCATGTTACTAATAGACAAATTCATTTTGTTTGGATATCATATCCCCATGATAATTCAATCCAAATGTTTTGAAATTAAAGTTGATCCAGGACATGACTGTTAGCTATATTACAGATTAATTGATTCAGTGTACTCACAGTCAATAAACAGGTGATAAGAGTGAGAGGTGGGTTGTACATGAACACTGTGTGGACCTTAGAGAGCCAAGATATCCTATAAAACACCCTTGTTGGCGTCACAGTAAACACGTGGATCATGAGTCAATGAAAGAAAAACGCAGAAGAACATGAACTGCGAGTTGTTCTCTGGGCTACAGTACATAATTAGCATCTCAGCCAAATACTGTAGGCATCT
Source organism: Salvelinus fontinalis (assembly GCF_029448725.1). Lineage (NCBI taxonomy): Eukaryota > Metazoa > Chordata > Actinopteri > Salmoniformes > Salmonidae > Salvelinus > Salvelinus fontinalis. The sequence goes on from NC_074665.1 coordinate 12,149,055, forward strand.
ACAGCGTGTGTGTGTACGTAAACATTTGTAATCATTAACACCTAACATACACGTCACACAGTAACAGCTAAATATCATGTAGTATAAACCACACACATACTACATCAAACATGCACAGTACATACATCAACATATATATACAATTATACATCAATAAGGTACACCTATATGGTGGCTATGGCAAACATACAGACCTAAGAAACACCTGTCTCCTCTAGGTTCGCGACCCACTATTACAAATTATCGTGAAATAAACAAATGATTTAATGCCAAATTCATGAAAACGACAAACATGTAAAAAAAAATTTTTTTACATGTCCACCACACTATTTAAATACAGATAAAAGGCAGTAAGTCACTTAATACAGAAACGATAGGAGGGAGGTTTTGTCGGGCAGAACGGTTGGGCGTAAAACGCAGCAAAGGTCTAGCAACCAAAATGTTGCATATTCGAATCCCATGATGGACAACTTTAGCATTTCAGCCACCTCTGCAACTACTTACTACGGTACTTTTTTACTATTTAGTTAGCATGTTAGCTAACCCTTACCCCTAGTCTAGCTAACGTTGGCCACCTAGCTAACATAGAAACAACAAATTGAAAATCGTATTAAATAAAATCGTGTACTGGACATGAATACGTGATGGAGGACACTTTTTTTTTAAACAAAAAAAAACAAATTTCAAATAAGTAATTTGCGTCTGATTCAAAATAATCTGTGAGTGTGTCGCAACCAACCTACAGACAAAAACATATCTCTCAGTCTCCACTAGCGGGGAATTAAGCAGCTGCTTTTAATAATCAGTAATTGCATTCACTTGTTTCAATTTAGCTCACTACTGTAGTCTTGTTCACAACTTAGAAATATGGTTATCCGACAGCTTTATGTCCAATTTCCTTTTCAGTAATGACCTAAAGAGAAGAGATGAATAACATTTGAAAGCCTTCACACATGTGCCTACTTTAATTTGACTGACTACTGTCATACCCAGTCCCAGGTGATAACATTGCAGGTGTAGAGCAGACCCCTTGCTACACAAAAACGTTATTCTAACATTTAATGAACCAAGTTTGCCAGTGGATGTAGTAGCCCAACTGTCCTTTTAAAACAGTTATACTATGTTGACTGTCCACTATAGCCACAATATGCCTTGTTCTTTCACAGGCAAATCAGCTAACAATTCAATGTACTCTCTCATATCATCTGTTCTCCAGGGATACTTTCAAAGAGACATGTTATAATAAATAGTATTACCTCACACTACAACAACACAAGTCAGATCTATCTCTATGGGTCAGACAGTATAGAATAGCGCTGCGCTATGACTTTCTCAATTGATGTGAGATGCCAGAATTGCACCCGCTTGAGTCGTATTTCATATTCTAACCGTGAATTAAAACGTTACATTAATAATAAGCGAACTCGTTCAACTGTAGCAGAGATCACATTTCGCTGAGAATTCACTACCTACACACTGCTCTTCACTCGCACAGGTACACATGTTTCATTTCGCATTCCATTGAATATTTCTGATAAAGCTGTAACTTTTGTATAAAAACTAAAAATACCTGTGGGAATCTGATGGTAAGAGGGATACCTCTCTGTTGTAGGTTAAAGGAGCTGTAGGGAGTGAAGCGAGACTGCCGTCCCACTTAATTCAAAAGTCCTTGAAGTTGTTTCGATTTCGAAGCTGCTCGACGCTCACGGAAACAGCCGAGCCGAGTGTCGGGGTGAAGCCGAGTCATTCAATTTTCAGCCCGATGAAAATAGGATTGTGGTGGTAGCCAGTGGTGTAAAAATACTTTAAAGAACTACTTTAGTAGTTTTGAGGGGGGTATCTGTACTTTACTTTTTATGTTTTTTACAACTTTTACTCCACTACGTTCTTTAAGACAATAAGGTACGTTTTACTCAATACATTTTCCCTGACGCCCAAAAGTACTCCTTACATTTTGAATGCTTAACAAGACAGGAAAATTGTTCAATTCACGCACTTACCTACTGCCTCTGATCTGGCGGACTCATAAACACTTATTGACTCAAGACATTTCAGCTTTTCACTTGTAAAAAAATCTTAAAACACAATTCCATTTTGACATAATGGGGGGTTATAGTTTATTGACACAAAATCAACAACAACAAAAAATTGTCAGGCTGTAACTCAACAAAATGTGGAAAAGGTCAAGGGGCGTCACCAGGGGGCATCTTCCAGGGGCGACAACAAGGGCATCTTGCATGGACTCACTCTATGTGCAATAATTGTGTTTAACATGATTTTTTTCATGACTACCACATCTATGTACCCCACACGTACAATTATCTGTAAGAAGCCTCAGTTGAGTAGTGAATTTCAAACACAGATTCAACCACAAAGACAAGGGAGGTTTTCCAATACCTTGCAAAGAAGGGCATGTATTGGTAGATGGGTAAAAAAATTAAAAAGCAGTCATTGAATATCCCTTTGAGCATGGTGAAGGTATTAATTACACTTTGGATGGTTTATCAATACACCCAGTCACTACAAAGATACAGGAGTCCTTCCTAACTCAGTTGCTGAAGAGGGATTTCACCATGAGGCAAATGGTGTCTTTAAAACAGTTACAGAGTTTAATGGCTGTGATAGGAGAAAACTGAGGATGGATCAACAACATTGTAGTTTTTAGGATAAAAATATATATCGAATGGAGCTAAATACAGTAAAAATCCTTCAGGAAAACCTGCTTCCCTCTGCTTTCCAACAGACACTGGAAGACAAATTCAGCAGGACAATAACCTAAAACACAAGGCCAAATCTACACGGGTGTTGCTTACCAAGATGACATTGAATGTTCCTGAGTGGCCTAGTTACAGTTTTGACTTAAATCGGCATGAAAATCTATGGCAAGACATGAAAATAGTTGTCTAGCAATGATCAACAACCAACTTGAAAGAGCTTGAAGAATGTTTTTGAAGAATAATGTGCAAATATCATACAATCCGGGTGTGCAATGGTCTTAGAGACGTACCTAGAAAGACTCACAGTTGTAATCGCTGCCAAAGGTGATTCTAAAATGTATTGGCTCAGGGGGTTGAATACGTTCAGTATGTAAATTAGATATTTCTGTATTTATTTTCAATAAATGTACAGCGCTTTCAAAAAATATGTTTTCACACTGTATTATGTGCAGATAGTTGATAAAAAATAAATATATTTAATACATTTTGAATTCAGACTGTAACACCATCACATTTTTTTACTTTCTGAAGGCACTGTACAACCAAAATATGACTGAAGCTTGTCCATCAAAGCTTTTAAATTCCGATTTTGCCCCGATGGGCAACATAAAACAAGTGTAATCGAAGTCAACTCATTAACTGTAAATCTAATTATAAAGATAAATGCTGTAGAGAATTACCTGTAGGTAATATAATATATTAAACCATCTGTTCAAACAAGAAGCAGATTGATATGTAGCAGTGGAAGCACATGGAAACCATGGGTTTGATGTATTTGATACCATTCCACCTATTCCGCTCCAGCCATTACCACGAGCCCATCCTCCCCAACCTCCTGAGGTATGTAGACTAAGTGACGGTAAGTGAGTTATCTTTTTGATTGGTCAAATCAAATCAATGGTCAATGAACAAGCTAGTTGAATATCAATGCTTTATCGGTACTAGGGGTGAGTAGTATGGACTGACGTCACTGCATACTTCTCATGAGTCATAGGCTGGAGGCTACAAGGCAGACATAAGAGTTCAGAATGACCTTATGATGTTGTAATTTAACATAGAGCATGTCACTTTTTCTAAAAATAACAGCAGAAATAGCTGCTTCTATTTTGGTTTGCTGTGTTTCTGTTGGATGCTTTTCGTCAAGAGAATGTGTTTTTTTATCTTGTTCTTTTCCTCAAAGAAAAAGCAAGAAAGGAGAAGAAAAGAGAGAGCCGCCAGAACCGTTCTCAATCTGCAGATAACTACCCACAGAACCGTTCTCAATCTGCAGATAACTACCCACAGAACCGTTCTCAATTTGCAGCTAACTACCCACAGAACCGTTCTCAATCTGCAGATAACTACCCACAGAACCGTTCTCAATCATACTCAATCTGCAGCTAACTACCCACAGAACCGTTCTCAATCAATCTCAAACTACCCACAGAACCGTTCTCAATCTGCACATAATTATCCACAGAACCGTTCTTAATCATTCTCAATCTGCAGATAACTACCCACAGAACCGTTCTCAATCTGCAGCTAACTTCCCACAGAACCATTCTCAATCTGCAGCTAACTACCCACAGAACCGTTCTCAATCAATCTCAAATTATCCACAGAACCGTTCTTAATCATTCTCAATCTGCAGATAACTACCCACAGAACCGTTCTCAATCTGCAGATAACTACCCACAGAACCGTTCTCAATCTGCAGCTAACTACCCACAGAACCATTCTCAATCTGCAGATAACTACCCACAGAACCGTTCTCAATCATACTCAATCTGCAGCTAACTACCCACAGAACCGTTCTCAATCAATCTCAAATTATCCACAGAACCGTTCTTAATCATTCTCAATCTGCAGATAACTACCCACAGAACCGTTCTCAATCTGCAGATAACTACCCACAGAACCGTTCTCAATCTGCAGCTAACTACCCACAGAACCATTCTCAATCTGCAGATAACTACCCACAGAACCGTTCTCAATCTGCAGATAACTACCCACAGAACCGTTCTCAATCTGCAGATAACTTCCCACAGAACCGTTCTCAATCTGCAGCTAACTACCCACAGAACCGTTCTTAATCATTCTCAATCTGCAGATAACTACCCACAGAACCGTTCTCAATCTGCAGATAACTACCCACAGAACCGTTCTCAATCTGCAGATAACTACCCACAGAACCGTTCTCAATCTGCAGATAACTACCCACAGAACCATTCTCAATCTGCAGCAAACCACCCACAGCACCATTCCCAATCATTCTCAATCTGCAGCAAACTACCCACGATTATTTAATTTTTTATGATTGAAGAGCATTTCTCCTCCATGCAAAAGTCCAGAATGAAGAAATGTTAATATTTGGAAATGTGTTGTTTTTTACAGGACTTGGTTTCTTGCCCTTCTCTCTTTCATTCCAGATAGGAGTGTATTTTAAATAACAGAGAGTAAATTGATTTAGTCTCATTTACAAAGCTCTCCACAATCCCTCAGACTGCAACAGTGGGTTTGGACGTACTTCTAACAACCCCTACTCTCATAGTTTGTGTTACGTGATTGTGACGAAGGTCAGGAGTTCTGTCGTTTTTCATAGTGAATCTTAATTCTCCACTCTTAAAACTGCACTCTGCAGTTACAGTACAATTAATCACCATGATGTACAATTAATCACCATCTCAAAGTGGACTGGTTCCCTCCTCCCTCTCTCTCACTCGCTCTCTCTCTCTCTTGTTTCTCTCTTGTTCTCTCTCTGTGTCTCCTTTTCTCTCTCACTCTCTCCCTTTCTCTCTCTCTTGTTTCTCTCTCGTTCTCTTTCTCCCTCTGTCTCTATTTCTTGCTCACTCACTCTCTCTCTCTCTTTGGCTCTCTCTCGCTCTCTGTCTCAATTCAATTCAATGGGCTTTATTGGCATGGGAATCGTTATTTACATTGCCAAAGCAAGTGAAATACATAATAAACAAAAGTGAAATAAACAATAGAAAATGAACAGTAAACATTACACTCACAAGTTTCAAAGGAATACAAATTCAAATGTCATATTACGGCTATGTACAGTGTTATATTGATGTGCAAATAGTCAAAGTACCTCTCTCTCTCTCTCTTTCTTTAGCTATATGATGTCCTACAGTATTTAAAGTGAGACTGTTTAGCCTTTAAAAGCCTGTAGCTAAAATAACTTCCGGTAACACACACACACACACACACACACACACACACACACACACACACAGTATGACAGTGATATGTGGTATGACATACTGCAACAGAAGGCCTATATACATTAACTGAGCCTTTGGATTGTGGATTGTGGCAGTGTTGACCATTCGAGATCTGAGTCTGACATTTCCTCAACAGTTAACTCACTAGCTTAACTAGACTCAGTAGCTGGTATTACTTTCATCTAGAATTGTGAGTCTGTACAGTAGTATCCAAAAGTGAAATGTTTTGTTGAAAAATACCTTCATTTGTATGTTCTTTTTTTTAGACTCAAATAAGCAACAGGTATCTGGCTGAATGTTCTGGTTACTGTATTATTATTTAACCTTTATTTAACCTTTATTTAACCTTTATTTAACCTTAATTTAACCTTAATTTAACCTTAATTTAACCTTTATTTAACCTTAATTTAACCTTAATTTAACCTTCCTTTAACCTTAATTTAACCTTTATTTAACCTTAATTTAACCTTCCTTTAACCTTCATTTAACCTTACCTACCGTTGATTTAACCTTCATTTAATCTTTTTTTTAACCTTCATCTTTCCCTTCTTCCACAGTCTTTCAACACTCCCTTTTCCCTCCCTCAGAACATCTTTCCTTTCTTCCACAGTCTTTCAACACTCCCTTTTCCCTCCCTCAGAACATCTTTCCTTTCTTCCACAGTCTTTCAACACTCCCTTTTCTCTCCCTCAGAACATCTTTCCTTTCTTCCACAGTCTTTCAACACTCCCTTTTCCCTCCCTCAGAACATATTTCCCTTCTTCCATTTTCTCTCTACACTAATTAATATCCTTGGTGAGATTTAGCCTTATAATTGAAATGTAAAGATATTTTTAACAGTAACACTATCGTACTGTGTGGCTCAGTTGGTAGAGCATGGCGCTTGCAACGCCAGGGTTGTGGGTTCATTCCCCACAGGATGAATATGTATGAACTTTCCAATTTGTAAGTCGCTCTGGATAAGAGCGTCTGCTAAATGACTTAAATGTAATGTAAATGTACTGTATAGTATACCATAGCAATGAACCTGTTCAGTAATAATACCATCTTCACATGATTCTTTTCATCTACATTATGAGAAATATTAATGTGGAATCTCATTACCTTGTTCAAATATTACAACCTTGGATGCAGTGCCCTGGCCAGCAGACGTTCAGAGTCCTGATGCCAAGCCAATGAGGAGCTCTTCCATGTCATGATTTGACCACATAATTAGATTGACTTGAAAGCGAGGATATTTTATGTCTGGATCGCAGCACCAAGAAGTTATATTGCCTGACTTAAGATCTATTGCCTGACTGAAGTTAGTTCTATAGCCTGACTGAAGTTCTATAGCCTGACTGAAGTGCTATAGCCTGACTGAAGTTAGTTATATAGCCTGACTGAAGTTCAATAGCCTGACTGAAGTTAGTTATATAGCCTGACTGAAGTTCTATAGCCTGACTGAAGTTCTATAGCCTGACTGAAGTGCTATAGCCTGACTGAAGTGCTATAGCCTGACTGAAGTGCTATAGCCTGACTGAAGTTCTATAGCCTGACTGAAGTTCTATAGCCTGACTGAAGTTCTATAGCCTGACTGAAGATCTATAGCCTGACTGAAGTTATATAGCCTGACTGAAGATCTATAGCCTGACTGAAGTTCTATTGCCTGACTGAAGTTAGTTATATTGCCTGACTAAAGATCTATAGCCTGACTGAAGTTCTATAGGCTGACTGAAGTTCTATTGCCTAACTGAAGTTCTATTGCCTGACTGAAGTTAGTTATATTGCCTGACTGAAGTTCTATAGCCTGACTGAAGTTCTATAGCCTGACTGAAGTTCTATAGCCTGACTGAAGTTCTATAGCCTGACTGAAGTTCTATAGCCTGACTGAAGTTCTATTGCCTAACTGAAGTTCTATTGCCTGACTGAAGTTAGTTATATAGCCTGACTGAAGTTCTATAGCCTGACTGAAGTTAGTTATATAGCCTGACTGAAGTTCTATAGCCTGACTGAAGTGCTATAGCCTGACTGAAGTGCTATAGCCTGACTGAAGTGCTATAGCCTGACTGAAGTGCTATAGCCTGACTGAAGTGCTATAGCCTGACTGAAGTTAGTTATATAGCCTGACTGAAGTTCTATAGCCTGACTGAAGTTAGTTATATAGCCTGACTGAAGTGCTATAGCCTGACTGAAGTGCTATAGCCTGACTGAAGTGCTATAGCCTGACTGAAGTTCTATAGCCTGACTGAAGTTCTATAGCCTGACTGAAGTTATATAGCCTGACTGAAGATCTATAGCCTGACTGAAGTTATATAGCCTGACTGAAGATCTATTGCCTGACTGAAGATCTATAGCCTAAATGAAGATCTATAGCCTGACTGAAGATCTATAGCCTGACTGAAGATCTATAGCCTGACTGAAGTTCTATAGCCTGACTGAAGTTCTATAGCCTGACTGAAGATCTATAGCCTGACTGAAGTTCTATAGCCTGACTGAAGATCTATAGCCTGACTGAAGATCTATAGCCTGACTGAAGTTCTATAGCCTGACTGAAGTTCTATAGCCTGACTGAAGATCTATAGCCTGACTGAAGTTCTATAGCCTGACTGAAGATCTATAGCCTGACTGAAGTTCTATAGCCTGACTGAAGTTCTATAGCCTGACTGAAGTTATATAGCCTGACTGAAGATCTATAGCCTGACTGAAGTTATATAGCCTGACTGAAGATCTATTGCCTGACTGAAGATCTATAGCCTGACTGAAGATCTATAGCCTGACTGAAGTTATATAGCCTGACTGAAGTTCTATAGCCTGACTGAAGATCTATAGCCTGACTGAAGATCTATAGCCTGACTGAAGTTCTATAGCCTGACTGAAGTTAGCTCTATAGCCTGACTGAAGATCTATAGCCTGACTGAAGTTCTATAGCCTGACTGAAGCTCTATAGCCTGACTGAAGTTCTATAGCCTGACTGAAGCTCTATAGCCTGACTGAAGATCTGTAGCCTGACTGAAGATCTATAGCCTGACTGAAGTTCTATAGCCTGACTGAAGATCTATAGCCTGACTGAAGTTCTATAGCCTGACTGAAGTTCTATAGCCTGACTGAAGTTATATAGCCTGACTGAAGATCTATAGCCTGACTGAAGTTATATAGCCTGACTGAAGATCTATTGCCTGACTGAAGATCTATAGCCTGACTGAAGATCTATAGCCTGACTGAAGTGCTATAGCCTGACTGAAGTGCTATAGCCTGACTGAAGATCTATAGCCTGACTGAAGATCTATAGCCTGACTGAAGATCTATAGCCTGACTGAAGTTCTATAGCCTGACTGAAGTTAGCTCTATAGCCTGACTGAAGATCTATAGCCTGACTGAAGTTCTATAGCCTGACTGAAGCTCTATAGCCTGACTGAAGTTCTATAGCCTGACTGAAGCTCTATAGCCTGACTGAAGATCTGTAGCCTGACTGAAGATCTATAGCCTGACTGAAGCTCTATAGCCTGACTGAAGTTCTATAGCCTGACTGAAGATCTATAGGCTGACTGAAGTTCTATAGCCTGACTGAAGATCTATAGCCTGACTGAAGATCTATAGCCTGACTGAAGATCTATAGCCTGACTGAAGATCTATAGCCTGACTGAAGTTCTATAGCCTGACTGAAGTTCTATAGCCTGACTGAAGTTCTATAGCCTGACTGAAGTTCTATAGCCTGACTGAAGATCTATAGCCTGACTGAAGTTCTATAGCCTGACTGAAGTTCTATAGCCTGACTGAAGATCTATAGCCTGACTGAAGTTCTATAGCCTGACTGAAGTTCTATAGCCTGACTGAAGTTCTATAGCCTGACTGAAGATCTATAGCCTGACTGAAGTTCTATAGCCTGACTGAAGTTCTATAGCCTGACTGAAGTTCTATAGCATGACTGAAGATCTATAGCCTGACTGAAGTTCTATAGCCTGACTGAAGTTCTATAGCCTGACTGAAGATCTATAGCCTGACTGAAGTTCTATAGCCTGACTGAAGATCTATAGCCTGACTGAAGTTCTATAGCCTGACTGAAGTTCTATAGCCTGACTGAAGTTCTATAGCCTGACTGAAGTTCTATAGCCTGACTGAAGTTCTATAGCCTGACTGAAGTTCTATAGCCTGACTGAAGTTCTATAGCCTGACTGAAGTTCTATAGCCTGACTGAAGTTCTATAGCCTGACTGAAGTTCTATAGCCTGACTGAAGTTCTATAGCCTGACTGAAGATCTATAGCCTGACTGAAGATCTATAGCCTGACTGAAGATCTATAGCCTGACTGAAGTTCTATTGCCTGACTGAAGTTAGTTATATTGCCTGACTAAAGATCTATAGCCTGACTGAAGTTCTATAGCCTGACTGAAGTTCTATTGCCTAACTGAAGTTCTATTGCCTGACTGAAGTTAGTTATATTGCCTGACTGAAGTTCTATAGCCTGACTGAAGTTCTATAGCCTGACTGAAGTTCTATAGCCTGACTGAAGTTCTATTGCCTAACTGAAGTTCTATTGCCTGACTGAAGTTAGTTATATAGCCTGACTGAAGTTCTATAGCCTGACTGAAGTTAGTTATATAGCCTGACTGAAGTTCTATAGCCTGACTGAAGTGCTATAGCCTGACTGAAGTTCTATAGCCTGACTGAAGTTCTATAGCCTGACTGAAGATCTATAGCCTGACTGAAGATCTATAGCCTGACTGAAGTGCTATAGCCTGACTGAAGTGCTATAGCCTGACTGAAGATCTATAGCCTGACTGAAAATCTATAGCCTGACTGAAGATCTATAGCCTGACTGAAGTTAGTTCTATAGCCTGACTGAAGATCTATAGCCTGACTGAAGATCTGTAGCCTGACTGAAGATCTATAGCCTGTCTGAAGCTCTATAGCCTGACTGAAGATCTATAGCGTGACTGAAGTTCTATTGCCTGACTGAAGATCTATAGCCTGACTGAAGTTCTATAGCCTGACTGAAGTTAGTTATATTGCCTGACTGAAGATCTATAGCCTGACTGAAGTTCTATAGCCTGACTGAAGTTAGTTCTATAGCCTGACTGAAGATCTATAGCCTGACTGAAGTTCTATAGCCTGACTGAAGTTCTATAGCGTGACTGAAGTTCTATTGCCTGACTTGGAGACAATCACTGGGGGATATATAGTACCATTTTCAGGTCGACTTCCCCTGTAGTGTAGAGCTGTAGATATGATTCAAACCTTGTCTGGCTTAGTGCCGTGGCAGTTTCAGCTCTTGTTTGGTTAGGAATAAAGATTGATCATAATAACAACATTAGTAATGATGAGTGGTGAAAGAGTAGAAACCAATGAGGAGCTACAGTACTGCCTGACCAGACCCCTGTATGATGTTATGTTTCTGGACGGCAATAGGGCAAGCACTAACACATGAAAGAATTTGACATTTGGAATTTACAGATTTGACCTGACAAGTGTGTTTCTATGTAGGCTATGGAATGTGTGTGTATGTGTGTATGTGTATATATGTGTGTGTGTGTGTGTGTGTGTGTGTGTGTGTGTGTGTGTGTGTGTGTGTGTGTGTGTGTGTGTGTGTGTGTGTGTGTGTGTGTGTGTGTGTGTGTGTGTATCTCTCTTTGTGTTCCAGCTAGGCAGGTAGCCTTCCGACTTCAATTCTGTCTTTACCGTCTGTGAAACCCACACTAACATAGGCAGACCCAGGAGGGTCTTAACGGACAGAGATGCCCCGAGGTGCACCCTGCCAGCCTGCCTGCCTCTCTCTGTCAGCCAGCCGAGCCACCAGCCAAGCTCCATAACACACAGATCTCTCTCAATCTCCAGCCATTGAAGTGATTTCAGGCCAGTTGTTTGTAATTAGGGCCCAGCAGGTACCTTCCTTCTGAACAGACGTTGCATACCTCCTTCTATAAGCAACCCAACCGTCTGCTTTCTGATCTGACTGGGCCTCGTCGCACACACACACACACACACACACACACACACACACACACACACACACACACACACGGACACTTACACACACACGGACCCAGACCCCCTCTCCGCTGTTCGCCCCGTTCACCCCAGCCAAAACGTCTACGAGGCTTCACTGCTCGCTACACTTTTGATTTATAATCTTATTTTGAACATTGGTTGACGTCACAGTGCAAGCATCCCTGAAGTTAACTGTGTGTGCCAGGATAGATCTAAACACAATGTGTCACAGTGACTCGCAGCAACGTCAACGGCAGCGCTATCACACTGTAATCGTTCTGAAACAGCACTCAAGGACTTCCATTTTGATATTTATTCAACGTGCCATGTATTCGCTCTTGCTCTCCTCTCCTTCTCCTCGTTCTCGTTCTTTCTCTCGTTCTTGTTCTCTCTCTCTCTCTCTCTCTCTCTGTCACTTACTCACTCGCTCCCTCTAAATTCCAAACCGACATGCAATATTTACAAACAGTTCCAAACTTTCCTCTCTCTCTCTCTCTCTCTCTCTCTCTTCCTCTATCCCTCTCTCTCTCTTCCTCTATCCCTCTCTTTATCTCTTCCTCTATCCCTCTCTTTATCTCTTCCTCTCTCTCTCACTCTCTCTTCCTCTATCTCTCTCTCTCTTCCTCTGTGTAACGTTTATCTCCAATGGCTGATGAGCACCGATACGTTTCATCTATAATTTATCTTAATTATTTATCTTCATAGGACAAGGATTAAAAATGATTTTCCAGTAGATTGTTGACTTGATTCATGATGATGACTGCTAGCTAAGATTTGGAAAGTTGACATGATGTTGACATGATCAGTCCAATCAAAGCTATGGTACATATAACGTGAGTTGACCTATTTTTATCTGTGGCCAATGACCTTGAGCCTTCTTGGATCGGCACTTCTAATGTATCTCTATGTTAATACCCAAAGGGCTCTACATTTTCAGGTCTCCCCTTAGACTTCGCGGTGATGTAGTTCCCCTTGATTGACAGAACACTGAGCCAATCACGGTGCAATGCTCCGTATTTTCCGCTGGCTGCCCCACCACCACAGAAAGCACTGAGCTAGGCTGAAACACCTGCATTTTGGAGCTGCCTCACTCAAGAAAACAAAAAAGAGTCCATGTTTGTATGCAGCTTTATTAACTCAATGACAAATATACACTGCTCAAAAAAATAAAGGGAACACTTAAACAACACAATGTAACTCCAAGTGAATCACACTTCTGTGAAATCAAACTGTCCACTTAGGAAGCAACACTGATTGACAATAAATTTCACATGCTGTTGTGCAAATGGAATAGACAAAAGGTGGAAATTCTAGGCAATTAGCAAGACACGTCCAAAAAAGGAATGATTCTGCAGGTGGTGACCACAGACCACTTCTCAGTTCCTATGCTTCCTGGCTGATGTTTTGGTCACTTTTGAATGCTGGCAGTGCTCTCACTCTAGTGGTAGCATGAGACGGAGTCTACAACCCGCTCAGGTAGTGCAGTTCATTCAGGATGGCACATCAATGCGAGCTGTGGCAAAAAGGTTTGCTGTGTCTGTCAGCGTAGTGTCCAGAGCATGGAGGCGCTACCAGGAGACAGGCCAGTACATCAGGAGACGTGGAGGAGGCCGTAGGAGGGCAACAACCCAGCAGCAGGACCGCTACCTCCGCCTTTGTGCAAGGAGGTGCACTGCTAGAGCCCTGCAAAATGACCTCCAGCAGGCCAGCTCGGTTTGAGAGATTGGCGAGGTAATCGTACAGAAGTGATTTCTAGAAAATCAGCTAAGATGACAGGTAATTAATGAGTTCTGGTGGTTACTTTGGTAACGATACAAGACAGAAACAATACAACACTTAGACAAACTATTCTGATGTTTTGAGTTTATTCATACCAATGATTTATACAATACCAGTTAAAAGTTTGGACACACCTACTCATTCAAGGGTTTTATCTTTATTTTTACTATTTTTTACATTGTAGAAAAATAGTGAAGACATCAAAACCATAAAATAACACATACGGAATCATGTTGTAAACCAAAAAGTGTTAAACAAATCAAAATATATTTGAAATTCTTCAAATTTTTCTTAATTTTAAACCCAAACCTTTACCGCACTACTAACCCTAATGCCTAAACCTAACCTTAAATTAAAACCAAATGTCACGATCGTCATTATGAATGGACCAAGATGCAGCGTGGTAGGCCTACATTTTCCTTTAATAAATGAACACCGACCAAAAACACCAAACGAACCGTGACGCTAATAATAGTGCTGACAAGCAACTATCCATAGACAAGATCCCACAAAGCACAAAGGGGAAATGGCTTCCTAAATATGATCCCCAATCAGAGACAACGATAAACAGCTGCCTCTGATTGGAAACCATAACAGGCCAACATAGACACACAAACACCTAGATGACCCACCCTAGTCACACCCCGACCCAACCAACATAGAGAATAAAAAGCTCTCTATGGTCAGGGCGTGACACCAAAAAGCAAAAACAAATATCATTAATTTTTACAATGTAGCCAATTTTGACTTTGCAGCTGGCCCATCTAGCGGAAATGGCTCAGTTCGGCCTCCAGTGCAAGATTCATGACAATAAATGTCAAGTGAGAGACTTCCATCACAAACTCTAAATGTTTTTGCAGGGAAAATGATTGACTTGTATTTCGTGTCATTTATTTTTATTTACCATATAAAAGCAGACTGGGGAGGGGGGGGGGGCATGGAATGCAATGTGTTTTATTTAGCAACAAGAACACATTAATTGATGTGATGAACATGAATAGATATTTATGTCAAATATTAGGCTAGACCTTAATGTCTGGTCCACACTGCCCCATACGCCACACCCTTAAAAAAGGGTTTCAGAAGGGTTCTGCTTATGTCCCGTAGGAGAACCCTTTTTGGTTCCAGGTGTAACCCTTTTTGGTTCCAGGTACAACTCTTTTGGGTTCCATGTAGAACTCTCTGTGTAAAGGGTTCTAGATGCAACCGAAAAGGGTTCCACCAGGAACCAAAATGGGTTTTTCAAAGGGTTCCCTATGAGGACAGCCAAAGAACCTTTTTGGTTCTAGATAGCACCCATTGTTCTAAGAGTGTACAGTACATATCTCTCCCACAGTATTGACTAAACCTTAATGTCTGTTCCACACTCTACATTTCTATCAGTATTGACAGAACAGGTTGATAGACTACAGATGTTCAGACATTAACAACAAATAACACTTCATATTGATTAGATACCAGTTATTTCATTGATATATATATTTAATAGCAGTTAATTGAGGGCAATCAGGCAGTATACATGATGTAATACCATTTGTTACACACTTTTATCAAGAGTACAGTTTAGGCTTGCAGGTAAACTTATGGTTAAGCACATTGGGCCAGTAACCGAAAAGTCACTGGTTCGAATCGCAGAGGTAGAAAAACCCTAGGTAGAAAAATCTGTCAATGTGCCCTTGAACAAGTCAATTAACTCTAGTTGCGCTGGATAAGAATGTCTGCTAAAATGATTAAAATGTAAAAGTGGTATTACCTCATATTGATGTGTAAAATGTTCAGACTTAAATGTCATACTGTGATTTGAAAGGAATATATAACAGGAAACTAGAAGTATGTAAAATAGACTATCTCCAGGGGGTGGTTTGTTTTTTGACAGACAGCCTGGTCTCTGGGGAAAAGGGGAGCTGGTTAGAGCCGTGGCAGGTTAGGAGCTCTGTGGGATGCCTACAGGTTAGCTCATCTGATACTCTGTAGAGAAGAAGAGTAATAAGGGCTGCAGGACTAGTAACCGAAAGGTTGCTACATCAAATCCCCGAGCTGACAAGGTAAAAAATATGTTGTTCTGCCCCTGAACAAGGCAGTAAACCCACTGTTCCTAGACCGTCACTATAATAAGAATGTGTTCTTAACTGACTTGCCTAGTTAACAAAAAAAAAATTCAAGTTTGTCTGGTAATCACTGGAACACTAAAGC
The DNA here is from genome assembly GCF_029448725.1 of Salvelinus fontinalis. Taxonomy (NCBI): domain Eukaryota; kingdom Metazoa; phylum Chordata; class Actinopteri; order Salmoniformes; family Salmonidae; genus Salvelinus; species Salvelinus fontinalis. The sequence goes on from NC_074665.1 coordinate 12,164,916, forward strand.
ATCAAAACAGTCTGAGGTGTAGCTAGTGTGCTGCCGTATCATTTTGATGGTGCGTTTCACCTTGAATGCTTTTAATCATTCATGTAGCCCGAGTGCCTGACTGTTCCTCCTGCATTAGTCAAATTGCTAGGCAGACGATGGCTGCCAAAAGGGGGTAAAGCCAAAGCAGAAACAGACTGGCGTCCGGGCTACCTCGCGTGTCATTCCTCCGCTCCAAAGATTCAGCTGTTACGAAGACAAATGTTCGGTTCAAGGTTTTTCTCTATGTCGATTACAACTGTGCAAAATATGATCTAATTCATGAAAAAAAAATGAACTAAACCACCACTGATTGATGGAACTGTTACCGGGTCTACCTAACAATCTAACAATTGTCTAAATTTAAATCGGATTCTGTATTGCTGTTCTCCCCCGGTCGGTCTATCTGGCCTGGGACCCAGATATTACCTCAGTTTTAGCCGTTTTGAGTGAGTGCGCTGGAGGTCTGAGCTGAGAGGGTGATGTTATCCAATCGTAACAAAAAACTGTTGGTATGCTGAACCAGACCCAGCATATAATGACAAAACAAGCACGATAATTCACATCCATATATATCATACCTTATCCAGTGCAAACTGAAAACATGCTCATATTAGTGCCTGTCTGTTCAGAAAGGGATGTATGGAAGGCCAGAGAAGCCAGAGATATGGGGTTTGCCTCGAAGCCCCATTCAAAGTCCTAAAATCTTTATTAACAATGTATTACGTACATTCCTATCACTGTGGATAAAGACAATGCCTTTTGTGTAGAGGTGGAATAGGTCAATTTTCCGTTTAAAAAAAATAACATCTAGTGACAAACTCCTTTCCAGAGTATTTGTCTGAATGGGAACCAAAGAGTCTCATGAAATGTAAATGTTGTTCCGAAATGTGGCATCGAGCCACATAGTTACATTTATCTGATGTACTTGAATAAGGCATTAAACAGCAACCAGCAATGTTGGCCAAATGTCTGTTTTCTACAAGCCTGGACACTGAAGTGAAGGGGTGAAGGCCCTTAGAGGGGTATTGATCAGACATGTCTTGGTGGGCTACAATTTTTTTTTTTTTACTTTTTTATTTAACTAGGCAAGTCAGTTAAGAACAAATCCTTATTTACAATGACACCCTAGGAACAGTGGGTTAACTGCCTTGTTCAGGTGCAGAACGACAGATCTTTACCTTGTCAGCTCGGGGATTCAATCTAGCAACCTTACGGTTACTGGCCCAACTCTCTAACCACTAGGCTACCTGTCGCCCCTACAAGTAGGGAAGTCATTTGATTACAACATTTGAGAAAAGGTAAACGAGTTGCAAAACATGCTCTTCAATATTATTAGAACCATTCAGAGGGACTCTTTGGGTTTGGAACACTGTAGATATTACTGTCCTCCAACTGTGACTGAACTACGCTGCCTCACACACACACTACATCCCAGTAATTACAAACAGATGCTAGGATGCTGCTTCACTGTGTGGTGATTCTTATCACAGGGCTAAAACTATGCTAGAAATATTGGCACGAACAGCTTCGAAAATGCCTGAGAAGTTCCGCTCTTTCCATATCAACATAATAAACATAAAGAATGTTGAAAGGAGATGGGCTAAATGATCTGTCCTGTTTGGTGGAGTCTTTGTTTTCTGTGTCTGTCTCCCATTGAATCAGATGCAATTGGACTTGTTCCCCCCTTAAGGAACGAGGCAATGGATCCCAAATGCTGCCATGGTCGTCTTTATTGAACTATATTAATCCTGTATTGAATTACCCCAGTTAGAAACCACCTGACTCCCCCAAAAATGTGTTTATAATGTGACGAAGGCACATAACAACTATCTTATGTCAGGGAGTGATGCGTTCAAGCTGTTCAATAGAAAATGCCTTACATGTACTTATGACTTGGTCACACAGGCGGTTTATTCAATAAATCCAAAACAGGTATCAAGGGTTTGGAAAGTGTTCACACGCTAAGGCACGAGATTACATTTGATTAACTTTATAATCAACTTCCTTTCAACGTCTCTAGTTATTTAACGTGTAATTTGTTTGTTCTGCTACACATTACTGTGTTTTCTTTCCAAGGTTCGTCAGTGTGGTGATTAACAGATTTCACACTGCAAATCACATGTAAGAATACAATGTTAGCATATTGGCTGACATCATATAGGAAACACATGGTTGTTCTATAATGTGTGAAATATGTTCACTTTACGGTGCATTGGTTTGGGAGGCTGAAAACAGAGGATTTCAGAGAAAAAGGGAACCATTTCAGAAATGTTGAATGGTATATTTTCAACAAACAGTTCCTCATAAAGGAATAAAAATAAAAATTGGTGCAACTAACTTTGAAAGCTATGATAGCGTTATGCCTGTTGTTCGAAGGAGACCAAGGTGCAGCGTGGTAGGCTTACATTTTCTTTATTAAATGTTCTAAAAAAACAAAACAATAAACAACACAACGACCGTAACGCTTCGGCATGCAACAAACAAAGATAAAATCCCACAAACTAGGGTGGAAAACAGGCTGCCTAAGTTTGATCCCCAATCAGAGACAACGATAGACAGCTGCCTCTGATTGGGAACCATACCCGGCCAACAAAGAAATAGACAAACTAGAATGCCCACCCAAATCACACCCTGACCTAACCACATAGAGAAATAAAAATACTCTCTAAGGTCAGGGCGTGACAGATAGAGTGAGTCTAAGGCCGTAACTTAACAGGCGTGTGTGTATACATGTATTTAAAGGTTTATGACAAACAGTGACAAATAAAATGTAAATTCTTCTCTCAGCGATCTCCCAGGTGTCTAAACATCATGTAGTCAGTGACTTTATTAAGTCAAAGTAGTATGAAACATATCCCTTCCTAGCCAACATAAACAGCACTGTTGTTTCTAAGTCTACTGGGACATCTCAACACAGACAAGCTAGGTTGCACAGCTTACAGAAGAATCAATGTATTATTTGTTTTGTAGTCCTCTACAAAGGTCTTCACTTCAGTAGTTCCATAGCTGATGGAGCACGGAGACAATGCTGCTGGAATAATGGATGTCTCTCTAACACTATCCAGGTTTATAGGAGTCATAACATAGCTAAGGCTTTTGATATTTGACATTATCCTTTACATTCTTTTAGTTCTTCACATTTTTCATAATTCTTTGATTCTACATATTTTTCTCAGACTCATATCATTTTTCGATTAAGATGAATACAATGTATTAGTCATACTAACGAGCAGCGGTCAAAGCCGTGCTGTATTCACCAACACAGGCACACCTATGCCTTCTAACAGTACCATCTGAATTATCACTGCGCCTCTGTAAAAATATCATCATGTTCGTTTTGCTGTCCGAATCATCTCTTGAATTTATCTCAACTCTCACATTATTTCCCCTTTCTTCTAGGCTACCATTTGGTTTGGTACAGCGGAGGTTAACATAAACCTACCATTTGGTTTGGTACAGCGGAGGTTAACATAAACCTACCATTTGGTTTGGTACAGCGGAGGTTAATATAAACCTACCATTTGGTTTGGTACAGCGAAGGTTAACATAAACCTACCATTTGGTTTGGTACAGCGAAGGTTAACATAAACCTACCATTTGGTTTGGTACAGCGGAGGTTAACATAAACCTACCATTTGGTTTGGTACAGTGGAGGTTAACATAAACCTACCATTTGGTTTGGTACAGCGGAGGTTAACATAAACCTACCATTTGGTTTGGTACAGCGGAGGTTAACATAAACCTACCATTTGGTTTGGTACAGCGGAGGTTAACATAAACCTACCATTTGGTTTGGTACAGTCAAGGTTATATATAATATGTCTGCCTGTCCGATCTCGGAAACAATGTTTCACTTTTGGAATGCGATCTACCCTGTGTTATACAGAGTAAATGGTGACAAGACGAGAAATGTACTTTTTCTTTGCCAGGCTAAATCACGCCTTTTTAGCTCAGTTTATAGAGCATGGCGCTTGTGATGCCAGGGTTGTGGGTTTGAGTCCCGGGACCACCCATTTGTAAAATGTATGCATTTTGACTGTAAGTTTTGACTGTAAGTTGCTTTGGATAAAAGTGTCTGCTAAATGGCATATATATAATTATACAGTACACTGATTGTACAAAACATTAAGAGCACATGCCTAATATTGAGTTGCATCCCCTTTTGCCCTCAGAACAGCCTCAATTCGTCGGGGGCATGGACTCTACACGGTGTCGAAAGCGTTCAACAAGGATGCTGGCCAATGTTGACTCCAATGCTTCCCGCAGTTATGTCAAGTTGGCTGGATGTCCTTTGGGTGGTGGACCATTTTTGATACACACAGGAAACTGTTGAGCGTAGAAAACCCAGCTGCGTACACTGAGTGTATATTATATTATCATGGAATTATCCAAGTCAACGCCAATAGAAAAAGCTGTGGCTTGTTTACTGTCATTCCAGGTGCAATGTTTGACATGACTGTTAGCTGAAGTTGGCTAGCTAGCTAGCAAGTGACAGTAATGTTAGTCAGCCTCATTGAAGCCACGAAGTTCAAGGCCCACCACAGTATTGCAGGCATAATTCTCAGAAAACAGCAGACCCCATTACAGTGCATGGGAAAATGAAAATATTCGTGGTCAATCTTTGTGTAAATAAAACAAAAAATCAAACACAATTATGGTAGCAATAATTGCTTCTGTTACACCAGATGTATGTCCATGAATTAATTATTTAAACATTGCAGAAGAATTTATAAGGACAATTTAGTTGTTACTGGCAGCCTGCACTACCCCTGCAATGAGAAGGGGGAGCACTGAGCTAGGTGGTGCTACAGCTGTGGAAAGCTAAGTGCAAGGAACTGGGGCCAGACGGGACACTGGGTCAGTCCTAAAAGCCTGTGCTGCTGAGTTCAGCCCCATCATCCACAGACTATTTGACCAATCGCTATCCACTTGCACAATCCCCACCCTGAGCTAGCCTGCAACGTCACTTCCTGGAGTAGCATGTGTAGCAGGCGGAATCCCAGATCACCTCTTTCCCTCACCCTTCCATTGTGCATCCACGCACGCCTCCGCCACAAGTACCCCAAAGACAGGAAGTGAAAGGTGAAAATGTAAGGAATTAGAACCTCCGATAGCCTATTCGACTGAGTCAGCTACGCAGCTGGCTTCAGAGCAAAGTGGTATCCCATAACGCACCACATTGTTTATGTGTTTGCGCAATTTCACCCAAAACTTTATTTGTTTATGGATCCAGCGGGAGATATGTCCAGGTTTTTGAGATTATGGATCATAGTGTGCCGTTGGATGGTGTTGAAGGTAAAGCTGAAATCCATGAACAGAATGCATGAGTAACTCCCCATTTCTCTCCAAGTGTTCCAGGAGCCTCCATGCAGCCCCTGTCATCCATTCCTCTCCCCGCTTTGTAACAAACTGGTAGGGATCAAGGGAGGAGTGAATGGTGGACAGTAGGATGTTAAGAACCAGTCTTCCCAAGCATTTCATGATCAATGACGTGAGGGCAACAGGCCGGTAATGGTTGAACTCATTTTGGGAATAGGGATGATGGTAGATGTTTTCCATAGGGTGGGGATTATGCAAGTAGATAGCAATTGGTCAAACAGTCTGTGGTTGATGGGGCTGAAATCAGCAGCACAGGCTTTTAGGACTGACCCAATATCCCTTCTGGCCCCAGTGCCTTGCACTTAGTTTTCCACAGCTGTAGCACCACCTCCTCCACACTAAAGGGTGGGGCTGGGGAGTCAGTGAGGTAGAGGGCATCTAGCAGGTGCTCACAGTCCTCACTAAACGTGAGAAGAAGTGGTTGAGGTTGTTGGACAAGGTGCATGGGTCATCATGGGCCGGTGGAGATGATTTGTCAGAGTAGCCTGCCAACTTCCTGACTTTTTTAAAGGCCTGTTTAGCATTGATGTTTCTGAGTTCCTCCTCCACCTTGTCCTTGTACCTTAGTTTGGCTTGTTGGATGGTTGAGGGAACTGTTGAGTTGGCGCAGGGACTACATATCCCGATGGGAGAACTCAATCTTCTTTGTCGTTTGTCATTCAGAAATACCCTGATGGTTCTGGTGGGGACTACACAGTATATACAGAACTTTGTTATGCTGTCTTGTAAAAGTATATGTAATTCTTATTTGAATCCAACCAGAGTTCCAACAAATGGAACTTTTAATCACCTGCAACCTGCATTTAGAATGACTGCCAAGGTCCATGAACTTGAGCAAACGAGACTACATAAACCATTTAAACTGGAACAACTATCTCAGTAACGGGTGCAATAAATCCAACTAGTAACAGATTGGATTAGTTTAGAAAAATGTATGTTATTTATCTTTCTACAGCATAAGATCAATCAACCAATGTTCATACAAAAACACAGATATTGAAAGAAACAATTCTAAAAATCAACCTGCAATAAAGCATCCTGGGAAATATGATAATGATGGGCTTGGTTTTGAGTGTCTGGGTGTTTTTCTTCAGAGGAAATATGACACAATCACACTCAACTCCGGTTATTAACACCAACAGGTTATTTGACAACCAAGTGTTCATTTAATTGCTGAATTAATAAACCTCTCATTCATTTTATGGAAAGTGGAATTCCACTCTACCATAAGTATTTTTGTTTCATTGAGACAGACACAAAAGGCAGGAATTGAACCATAGTCTCCTGTGGGAAAGCACAGCGTGTTGGATGGAGTGTTGCACACTTGACCACAGCTCTGCTCTGCACAATCCTTCTGAGAGTTTGGGGAGAGTTTGGGGAGAGAGAGAGAGAGTTTGGGGGGAATTCGGGGAGAGAGTTTGGGGAGAGTTTGGAGAGAGAGAGAGAGTTTTGAGAGAGAGAAGATTTTGGAGAGAGAGAGAGAGAGAGCGAGAGAGAGAGCGAGAGAGAGAGATCCATCACCCAAGGTAAACTGTAAACAGCCTAATGACACGTGGCAATATAAAATGGAAAATTCAAATAAACACCAGTGGGCCTGTTTGGAGGCTGCCCTAGTACAATAACCCAAACAACTGGGCATTTGAGTAATCATTACCAACCATTGCTCAGAGCAGTGGCCATGTTAAACAAACAGTACACTTCTGGATACAACTTGGCCCACGTTTACTTTAGGCGAATTACAGAAATCTGTCAGGTACGGGACACTGGACAGCCCTGGGGGCATTGGCATCCCTGAAATGTCACATCACCAACGTTTTAACCGAAGGAAGACCCCCTACCGTTAGAGTAGACAGGAAACAGTGTAGAGTTAGTTGAAGACCAACTACTGCATGTTAGCCTAGTCCAAATCGATGTGACTATCATTATAGTGTGTGAATACACATATTGCATACAAAGTGAAGTATACACAGTGAAGTATACACAGTAAAGTATACACAGTGAAGTATACACAAAGTATACACCGTGAAGTATTCACAGTGAAGCATACAAAGTGAATAATACACAGTGAGTAATACGCACTGAAGTATACACAGTGAAGTATACACATTGAAGTATACACGGTGAAGTATACACGGTGAAGTATACGCGGTGAAGTATACACAGGGAAGTATACACAGTGAAGTATACACGGTGAAGTATACACAGTGAAGTATACAGAGTGAAGTATACACGGTGAAGTATACACGGTGAAGTATACGCGGTGAAGTATACACAGGGAAGTATACACAGTGAAGTATACGTGGTGAAGTATACACGGTGAAGTATACAGAGTGAAGTATACACGGTGAAGTATACACGGTGAAGTATACACAGGGAAGTATACAGAGTGAATTATACACAGGGAAGTATACACAGTGAAGTATACACAGTGAAGTATACGTGGTGAAGTATACAGAGTGAAGTATACACGGTGAAGTATACACGGTGAAGTATACAGAGTGAAGTATACACGGTGAAGTATACAGAGTGAATTATTCACGGTGAAGTATTCACAGTGAAGTATACACATGGAAGTATACAGAGTGAATTATACACAGGGAAGTATACACAGTGAAGTATACGTGGTGAAGTATACGTGGTGAAGTATACAGAGTGAAGTATACACGGTGAAGTATACACGGTGAAGTATACAGAGTGAAGTATACACGGTGAAGTATACAGAGTGAATTATTCACGGTGAAGTATTCACAGTGAAGTATACACAGGGAAGTATACAGAGTGAATTATACACAGGGAAGTATACACAGTGAAGTATACGTGGTGAAGTATACGTGGTGAAGTATACAGAGTGAATTATTCACGGTGAAGTATTCACAGTGAAGTATACACAGGGAAGTATACGTGGTGAAGTATACGTGGTGAAGTATACGTGGTGAAGTATACACAGTGAAGTATACACGGTGAAGTATATGAAGTGAAGTATACACAGTGAGGTATACTCAGGGAAGTATACACAGTGAAATATACACAGTGAAGTATACACGGTGAAGTATACGTGGTGAAGTATACACGGTGAAGTATACACGGTGAAGTATATGAAGTGAAGTATACACAGTGAGGTATACACACACCACGTCTGCACAGCACTGCCCCTTCCCTTATGAAAACCGCTCTGCAAGTATAAGCCTCTTTCACCTTAAATCATCCCCTTGTTGCAGAGATTTTACAAAAAGCAGAAAATTCCCTTTCTCGCTCTCTCCTTTCCCTCCCTCAGTGGCTCTATCCCCCTCTCTCTCTCTCCTTTCCCTCCCTCAGCCGCTCTATCCCCCTCTCTCTTTCTCTCCCTCAGCCACTCTATCCCCCTTTCCCTCTCCCCCTTTCCATCCTTCAGCCACTCTATCCTCCTCTCTATCCATTTCTCTCCCTCAGCCACTCTATTCCCCTTTCTCTGTCCTTTCCCCCGTCAGCCGCTCTATCCCCCTAACTCTTTTCTTTCTCTCCCTCAGCCACTCTATCCTCCTCTCTCGTTCCCTCCCTCAGCCACCATATCCCCCTCTCTCTTTCCCTCCCTCAGCCACTCTATCCCCCTCTCTATATCCTTTTTTCTCCCTCAGCCACTCTATCCTCCTCTCTCTTTCCCTCCCTCAGCCACCATATCCCCTTCTCTCTTTCCCTCCCTCAGCCACTCTATCCCCCTCTCTATATCCTTTTTTCTCCCTCAGCTACTCTATTCCCCTTTCTCTTTCCTTTCCCTCCCTCAGCCACTTTATCCCCCTCTCTCTATCCCTTTCCCTCCCTCAGCCACTTTATCCCCCTCTCTCTATCCCCCTTTCTCTTTCCTTTCTCTCCCTCAGCCACTCTCTCCCTTTCTCTCTCCTTTCCCTCCCTCAGCCGCTCTATCCCCCTCTTTCTCTCCCTTTCCCTCCCTCAGCCACTCTATCCCCCTTTCTCTCTCCTTTCCCTCCCTCAGCCACTATATCCTCCTCTCTCTATCCCATTCTCTCCCTCAGCTGCTCCATCCCCCCTCTCTCCCTTTTCACTCCTTCATCCGCTCTATCCCCCTCTCTCTCTCCCTTTCCCTCCCTCAGCCACTCTATCCCCCTTTCTCTTTCCTTTCCCTCCCTCAGCCACTCTATCCACATCTCTCTATCCCCTTCTCTCCCTCAGCCACTCTATCCCCCCTCTCTCCCTTTTCACTCTCTCAGCTGCTCTATCCCCCTCTCTCTATCCTTTTCCCTCCCTCAGCCGCTCTATTCCCCTCTCTCTATCCTTTTCCCTCCCTCAGCCGCTCTATCCCCCCTCTCTCCCTTTTCCCTCCCTCAGCCGCTCTATCCCCCTCTCTCTATCATTTTCCCTCCCTCAGCCACTCTCCCCCTCTCTCTATCCTTTTCCCTCCCTCAGCCGCTCTATCCCCCCTCTCTCCCTTTTCCCTCCCTCAGCCGCTCTATCCCTCTCTATCTATCCTTTTCCCTCCCTCAGCCACTCTATCCCCCCCTCTCTCCCCTTTCCCTCCCTCAGCCGCTCTATCCCCCTCTATCTATCCTTTTCCCTCCCTCAGCCGCTCTATCCCGCTTTCTCTCTCCTTTCTCTCCCTCCCCTGCCTTTGCCTCCACCGTCCAAGTCTGAAAGACTTTGATATAGTTTATAAAAGTGTAAACTGGTGTGTGTCCAGGAACATTCTCCTCGCTGACCTCATGGGTGAATTCTTGAGCTCTAATTGACTTCTAATTGTGGCCTGATTACATGGCCAGTAGACAGAGTTTAGCAGAAACAACATGGCCGACCCCTCGGGGGGCCACAACCCCTTGGCTGGGCCTAACTCTAGGCCTCACTGCTGCCATTCCC